>NC_134357.1:277510133-277561219 GCF_048569485.1 Anomaloglossus baeobatrachus | reverse complement strand
TGTGAGGAGAGATGAATCATCTTTTAAAGGGGGGTGCTTTTGAACTTATTTAACTTTTTTTTTTTTTTTCTGCATTTTAACCTGTGATAGTCTGCTCACTTATATTACAAACAGCAATGCTATAGTATTTCTGTATCTAGCAAAAATTTACGGTCTCCTTTGAAGCTCAGCCACAAGATGGGCATTAAGGGAGCTCTGTAATGACAAGCCTGGAGGTTTTCAAAACACCCCCTGGCTGTGATGGCGACCAGATCACTGGCATGCCGATGGGTGCATAGAATGACTGTACACTAATAATGCCGTGTTTGTAAGAGCAGGTCTTGGCTGTAATACACATCCATTACATGCAGAGTATGGAGTGAGCTCACCCCATGAGCCCGCGCCATACACCCGCTTCTGATTTGTGCCTTGTGGTTTTTTTTTTTGTTTTTGTTTTTTTTTAATCTGTGAATTTGGCTGAACATATGCAATATCCAAGTAGGGTCTTATGTAGTAAGTGCACTCCATTTCTTACTAAAGTAAGTTATAACCCCTCCAATTAAATGTTCAGTTATGTTCTCTCTGCAAGTTGCTTCAGATATTTGTGAAAACCTGCCCCAGGTGCTCACTTTAATTCTGATTGTGTTACATTAACTTTTGTATTTTTTTTTTTTTTTTCTAGCTGCCAATTCTGATTCATTGGGTGACCACTACTCTGCCACCATGAGAATCCTTGCGAATATGCCAAGTCGTACTATTGGTAAGTATGTCAATTTCAGGGTACTAAATTGGCTCTATATAAAATATAACCACAAGCAGTCCAGGTATAAGGTCCATTAAACAAGTGATGCTCAGACTGTTCGTGACACATTGAAATGTTTGTTAATGATACATTTGGGTAAATAGGTTTTACGTTTGATCATGTTTAAAAAAGAAAATTAAAAAAAAAATAATAGTATTGAAAATAATTGAAGTTTAATAAATTTAATTTTTCCATTCTTAAAACAGTTGCCATACATACATTTATCAACTATCTACAGAGCGGTGAGCATTTTGACCCCAAAGGGCTCACCTCAGCACAGCCACTGAGCCATAAGTGATTGGTAAGAGTAGTGACCTGCGCTGTTGACGTGATATCATCGCTGCAGCCAATCACCAAGACCAGAGCAGTATTGGGGAGCCAGCGATGGACATAGAGAGGTTTAGTACCTGCTGAGGTTATTTTACATAGTTTGAGGCCTAATTTCCTGAAAATTGACAAGCCCTTTAAGTACTCAGTAAAAGTTTGGATCCTCACTGAACAAAGACACTCTTAGTTCCTAACAGAGAACAAATCGCACTTCAAACTTCTGAAGCGTTATTCAATTAGTATTGTAGCATCGTAACGTCTCTGACCAATATTATGGGTCTCTTTTCTTTGTTCTTTTCATATTCAAAGATACTGAAGAATATACTGTATCTGCCTCACTCACTAATGTACCGTATTTTTCGCTTTATAAGACGCACCTGATTATAAGACGCACCCCCAAATTTGGTGAAGGAAAAGAATTTTTTTTTTTTTTAATGTTAAAGGGGGTCCATCTTATAATGCCAGTGTCCGTCTAACAAATCATATAGGGTATATGTCCCTCATAGCCCCCATCCTAAAATTAGCACCCTTAATCTGGATATAGCCCCCTTATATTGAATATAACCCCCTTGTGATGGCACACGTTCCCCTGTGCTGCCTATGGCCCCCTATGGATTGCATACTTTCCCCTGTGCTGCCTATGGCCCCCTATGGATTGCATATGTTCCCCTGTGCTGCCTATGGCCCCCTATGGATTGCACACGTTGCCCTGTGTTAGATATCGCCCCCATAGTGCTGCCCATGGCCCCTATAGATCGCACAAGTCCCCCTGTGTTAGATATCGCCCCCAGGCTGCTGCCCATAGTAAAATAAAACACTCTTTCCTTACCTCCTCCAGCGCTGAGCTCCCTCCTGTCTCCCTCAGTGCTTCTCTTCCTTACTTCCTGGTTCTCAGTGCGGTCATGTGATCGGCACAGCAGAGTGAGATCTCTGCCTGATCACAGTGGAAGCAGGGACATGGGGAGAAACGCTGGAGGGGGTAAGTAAAGCTTTTTTTATTTTAGAATGAGCAGCAGCATGGGGGCCATATCTAACACAGGGGGGGCATGTGCGATCACAGGGGGGGCACAGGCTCATATAATATGCGCCGTTCACCCAGCCCATCACTGCGGTGCAGTTTCAGCACCACGGAGATGGACAGCGGCTGTGCATATTATATGAGCGGGAGCAGGAGATCAAACGCTGCTGTCCGAAGTGTTCACCTGCCCCCAGCAGCGCCCCCACCTCCCCTGGACCCTGCAGTGTGTGTGTGATATACAGTGCCTACAAGTAGTATTCAACCCCCTGCAGATTTAGCAGGTTTGATAAGATGCAAATAAGTTAGAGCCTGCAAACTTCAAACAAGAGCAGGATTTATTAACAGATGCATAAATCTTACAAACCAACAAGTTATGTTGCTCAGTTAAATTTTAATAAATTTTCAACATAAAAGTGTGGGTCAATTATTATTCAACCCCTAGGTTTAATATTTTGTGGAATAACCCTTGTTTGCAATTACAGCTAATAATCGTCTTTTATAAGACCTGATCAGGCCGGCACAGGTCTCTGGAGTTATCTTGGCCCACTCCTCCATGCAGATCTTCTCCAAGTTATCTAGGTTCTTTGGGTGTCTCATGTGGACTTTAATTTTGAGCTCCTTCCACAAGTTTTCAATTGGGTTAAGGTCAGGAGACTGACTAGGCCACTGCAACACCTTGATTTTTTCCCTCTTGAACCAGGCCTTGCTTTTCTTGGCTGTGTGCTTTGGGTCATTGTCTTGTTGGAAGATGAAATGACGACCCATCTTAAGATCCTTGATGGAGGAGCGGAGGTTCTTGGCCAAAATCTCCAGGTAGGCCGTGCTATCCATCTTCCCATGGATGCGGACCAGATGGCCAGGCCCCTTGGCTGAGAAACAGCCCCACACCATGATGCTGCCACCACCATGCTTGACTGTAGGGATGGTATTCTTGGGGTCGTATGCAGTGCCATCCAGTCTCCAAACGTCACGTGTGTGGTTGGCACCAAAGATCTCGATCTTGGTCTCATCAGACCAGAGAACCTTTAACCAGTCTGTCTGAGTCCTCCAAGTGATCAGGAGCAAACTGTAGATGAGCCTTGACATGACGCTTTGAAAGTAAAGGTACCTTACGGGCTCGTCTGGAACGGAGACCATTGCGGTGGAGTACGTTACTTATGGTATTGACTGAAACCAATGTCCCCACTGCCATGAGATCTTCCCGGAGCTCCTTCCTTGTTGTCCTTGGGTTAGCCTTGACTCTTCGGACAAGCCTGGCCTCGGCACGGGTGGAAACTTTCAAAGGCTGTCCAGGCCGTGGAAGGCTAACAGTAGTTCTATAAGCCTTCCACTTCTGGATGATGCTCCCAACAGTGCAGACAGGTAGGCCCAACTCCTTGGAAAGGGTTTTGTACCCCTTGCCAGCCTTGTGACCCTCCACGATCTTGTCTCTGATGGCCTTGGAATGCTCCTTTTGTCTTTCCCATGTTGACCATGTATGAGTGCTGTTCACAAGTTTGGGGAGGGTCTTAATTAGTCAGAAAAGGCTGGAAAAAAAGATAATTAATCCAAACATGTGAAGCTCATTGTTCTTTGTGCCTGAAATACTTCTTAATACTTTAGGGGAACCAAACAGAATTCTGGTGGTTTGAGGGGTTGAATAATAAATGACCCTCTGAATACACTTTTCACAATTTAAAAAAAAAAATAAAAAAAGAAATAACATTCTTTTTTGCTGCAGTGCATTTCACACTTCCAGGCTGATCTACAGTCCAAATGTCACAATGCCAAGTTAATTCCGAATGTGTAAACCTGCTAAATCTGCAGGGGGTTGAATACTACTTGTAGGCACTGTGTATATGTATGTATGTATGTATGTATATGTAGGTATATATATATATATATATATATATATATATATATATATATATATATATATATATATATATATATATATATATATATATATATATATATATATATATATATATATACTAGAAGGTGGCCCGATTCTACGCATCGGGTATTCTAGAATTTACGTATTGTGTAGTTCATGTATGATTTTTGTTATGTATATGTATATATATATATATATATATATATATATATAGATGTTGTTGTGTGTAGTTACCAAGTGTTTGTGTAGGGGCTGTACATGTTCTGGATGTTGTCTGGGTGTGATGGGGGGTGAGAGCGGTGTTGTTTGTGTGTTGCGTTGTTTGTGGAGCGCTGTGTGTCTGTAGCGTTGTGTGTGTGTTGCGCAGTTTGTGTGTGTGGTGTGTTTTGGGGGGAGGTATGTTTTGTGCAATGTGCGTGTTGTGCGGTATGTGCGTATATTTGTGTGTGCAGCGTTGTCTGTGTGTGTGGGTGTCTGTGTAGGGCAGTTGTTTGTGGTTCCCAGTGTGTGGTGTGGTGTGTTGTGCAGTGCGCGCGCGTATGTGTGTGTGTTGGGGGGAGGTGTGCACTTCCCATCGTGCTCCATCCCCCATGCAGCGCACTCCCCATCGTGCTCCATCCCGTATGCTGCGCACCCCCCATCGTGCTCCATCTCCCATCCTGCGCACTCCCAAACGTGCTCCATCCGCCATGCTGCGCACTCCCAAACGTGCTCCATCCGCCATGCTGCGCACTCCCAAACGTGCTCCATCCGCCATGCAGCGCACTCCCCATCGTGCTCCATCCCCCATGCTGCGCACTCCCAAACGTGCTCCATCCGCCATGCTGCGCACTCCCCATCGTGCTCCATCTCCCATGCTGCGCACTCCCAAACGTGCTCCATCCGCCATGCTGCGCACTCCCAAACGTGCTCTATCCCCCATGCTGCGCACTCCCAAACGTGCTCCATCCGCCATGCTGCGCACTCCCCATCGTGCTCCATCCCCCATGCTGCGCACTCCCAAACGTGCTCCATCCGCCATGCTGCGCACTCCCCATCGTGCTCCATCTCCCATGATGCGCACTCCCAAACGTGCTCCATCCGCCATGCTGCGCACTCCCAAACGTGGTCCATCCGCCATGCTGCGCACTCCCAAACGTGCTCCATCCGCCATACTCCGCACTCCCCATCGTGCTGCATCCTCCATGCTGCGCACTCCCAAACGTGCTCCATCCGCCATACTCCGCACTCCCCATCGTGCTGCATCCTCCATGCTGCGCACTCCCAAACGTGCTCCATCCGCCATACTCCGCACTCCCCATCGTGCTGCATCCCCCATGCTGCGCACTCCCAAACGTGCTCCATCCGCCATGCTGCGCATTTCCAAACGTGCTCCATCCGCCATGCTGCGCACTCCCAAACGTGCTCCATCCGCCATGCTGCGCACTCCCAAACGTGCTCCATCCGCCATGCTGCGCACTCCCAAACGTGCTCCATCCGCCATGCTGCGCACTCCCAAACGTGCTCCATCCGCCATGCTGCGCACTCCCAAACGTGCTCCATCCGCCATGCTGCGCACTCCCAAAGGTGCTCCATCCGCCATGCTGCGCCAGCATCAGCCTCTCTACCTGCAGCATCAGCCTCTCTGTCCCCAGCATCAGCCTCTCTGTCTCCAGCATCAGCCTCTCTGTCTCCAGCATCAGCCTCTCTGTCTCCAGCATCAGCCTCTCTGTCTCCAGCATCAGCCTCTCTGTCTCCAGCATCAGCCTCTCTGTCTCCAGCATCAGCCTCTCTGTCTCCAGCATCAGCCTCTCTGTCTCCAGCATCAGCCTCTCTGTCTCCAGCATCAGCCTCTCTGTCTCCAGCATCAGCCTCTCTGTCTCCAGCATCAGCCTCTCTGTCTCCAGCATCAGCCTCTCTGTCTCCAGCATCAGCCTCTCTGTCTCCAGCATCAGCCTCTCTGTCTCCAGCATCAGCCTCTCTGTCTCCAGCATCAGCCTCTCTGTCTCCAGCATCAGCCTCTCTGTCTCCAGCATCAGCCTCTCTGTCTCCAGCATCAGCCTCTCTGTCTCCAGCATCAGCCTCTCTGTCTCCAGCATCAGCCTCTCTGTCTCCAGCATCAGCCTCTCTGTCTCCAGCATCAGCCTCTCTGTCTCCAGCATCAGCCTCTCTGTCTCCAGCATCAGCCTCTCTGTCTCCAGCATCAGCCTCTCTGTCTCCAGCATCAGCCTCTCTGTCTCCAGCATCAGCCTCTCTGTCTCCAGCATCAGCCTCTCTGTCTCCAGCATCAGCCTCTCTGTCTCCAGCATCAGCCTCTCTGTCTCCAGCATCAGCCTCTCTGTCTCCAGCATCAGCCTCTCTGTCTCCAGCATCAGCCTCTCTGTCTCCAGCATCAGCCTCTCTGTCTCCAGCATCAGCCTCTCTGTCTCCAGCATCAGCCTCTCTGTCTCCAGCATCAGCCTCTCTGTCTCCAGCATCAGCCTCTCTGTCTCCAGCATCAGCCTCTCTGTCGCCAGCATCAGCCTCTCTGTCGCCAGCATCAGCCTCTCTGTCGCCAGCATCAGCCTCTCTGTCGCCAGCATCAGCCTCTCTGTCGCCAGCATCAGCCTCTCTGTCGCCAGCATCAGCCTCTCTGTCGCCAGCATCAGCCTCTCTGTCGCCAGCATCAGCCTCTCTGTCGCCAGCATCAGCCTCTCTGTCGCCAGCATCAGCCTCTCTGTCGCCAGCATCAGCCTCTCTGTCGCCAGCATCAGCCTCTCTGTCGCCAGCATCAGCCTCTCTGTCGCCAGCATCAGCCTCTCTGTCGCCAGCATCAGCCTCTCTGTCGCCAGCATCAGCCTCTCTGTCGCCAGCATCAGCCTCTCTGTCGCCAGCATCAGCCTCTCTGTCGCCAGCATCAGCCTCTCTGTCGCCAGCATCAGCCTCTCTGTCGCCAGCATCAGCCTCTCTGTCGCCAGCATCAGCCTCTCTGTCGCCAGCATCAGCCTCTCTGTCGCCAGCATCAGCCTCTCTGTCGCCAGCATCAGCCTCTCTGTCGCCAGCATCAGCCTCTCTGTCGCCAGCATCAGCCTCTCTGTCGCCAGCATCAGCCTCTCTGTCGCCAGCATCAGCCTCTCTGTCGCCAGCATCAGCCTCTCTGTCGCCAGCATCAGCCTCTCTGTCGCCAGCATCAGCCTCTCTGTCGCCAGCATCAGCCTCTCTGTCGCCAGCATCAGCCTCTCTGTCGCCAGCATCAGCCTCTCTGTCGCCAGCATCAGCCTCTCTGTCGCCAGCATCAGCCTCTCTGTCGCCAGCATCAGCCTCTCTGTCGCCAGCATCAGCCTCTCTGTCGCCAGCATCAGCCTCTCTGTCGCCAGCATCAGCCTCTCTGTCGCCAGCATCAGCCTCTCTGTCGCCAGCATCAGCCTCTCTGTCGCCAGCATCAGCCTCTCTGTCGCCAGCATCAGCCTCTCTGTCGCCAGCATCAGCCTCTCTGTCGCCAGCATCAGCCTCTCTGTCGCCAGCATCAGCCTCTCTGTCGCCAGCATCAGCCTCTCTGTCGCCAGCATCAGCCTCTCTGTCGCCAGCATCAGCCTCTCTGTCGCCAGCATCAGCCTCTCTGTCGCCAGCATCAGCCTCTCTGTCGCCAGCATCAGCCTCTCTGTCGCCAGCATCAGCCTCTCTGTCGCCAGCATCAGCCTCTCTGTCGCCAGCATCAGCCTCTCTGTCGCCAGCATCAGCCTCTCTGTCGCCAGCATCAGCCTCTCTGTCGCCAGCATCAGCCTCTCTGTCGCCAGCATCAGCCTCTCTGTCGCCAGCATCAGCCTCTCTGTCGCCAGCATCAGCCTCTCTGTCGCCAGCATCAGCCTCTCTGTCGCCAGCATCAGCCTCTCTGTCGCCAGCATCAGCCTCTCTGTCGCCAGCATCAGCCTCTCTGTCGCCAGCATCAGCCTCTCTGTCGCCAGCATCAGCCTCTCTGTCGCCAGCATCAGCCTCTCTGTCGCCAGCATCAGCCTCTCTGTCGCCAGCATCAGCCTCTCTGTCGCCAGCATCAGCCTCTCTGTCGCCAGCATCAGCCTCTCTGTCGCCAGCATCAGCCTCTCTGTCGCCAGCATCAGCCTCTCTGTCGCCAGCATCAGCCTCTCTGTCGCCAGCATCAGCCTCTCTGTCGCCAGCATCAGCCTCTCTGTCGCCAGCATCAGCCTCTCTGTCGCCAGCATCAGCCTCTCTGTCGCCAGCATCAGCCTCTCTGTCGCCAGCATCAGCCTCTCTGTCGCCAGCATCAGCCTCTCTGTCGCCAGCATCAGCCTCTCTGTCGCCAGCATCAGCCTCTCTGTCGCCAGCATCAGCCTCTCTGTCGCCAGCATCAGCCTCTCTGTCGCCAGCATCAGCCTCTCTGTCGCCAGCATCAGCCTCTCTGTCGCCAGCATCAGCCTCTCTGTCGCCAGCATCAGCCTCTCTGTCGCCAGCATCAGCCTCTCTGTCGCCAGCATCAGCCTCTCTGTCGCCAGCATCAGCCTCTCTGTCGCCAGCATCAGCCTCTCTGTCGCCAGCATCAGCCTCTCTGTCGCCAGCATCAGCCTCTCTGTCGCCAGCATCAGCCTCTCTGTCGCCAGCATCAGCCTCTCTGTCGCCAGCATCAGCCTCTCTGTCGCCAGCATCAGCCTCTCTGTCGCCAGCATCAGCCTCTCTGTCGCCAGCATCAGCCTCTCTGTCGCCAGCATCAGCCTCTCTGTCGCCAGCATCAGCCTCTCTGTCGCCAGCATCAGCCTCTCTGTCGCCAGCATCAGCCTCTCTGTCGCCAGCATCAGCCTCTCTGTCGCCAGCATCAGCCTCTCTGTCGCCAGCATCAGCCTCTCTGTCGCCAGCATCAGCCTCTCTGTCGCCAGCATCAGCCTCTCTGTCGCCAGCATCAGCCTCTCTGTCGCCAGCATCAGCCTCTCTGTCGCCAGCATCAGCCTCTCTGTCGCCAGCATCAGCCTCTCTGTCGCCAGCATCAGCCTCTCTGTCGCCAGCATCAGCCTCTCTGTCGCCAGCATCAGCCTCTCTGTCGCCAGCATCAGCCTCTCTGTCGCCAGCATCAGCCTCTCTGTCGCCAGCATCAGCCTCTCTGTCGCCAGCATCAGCCTCTCTGTCGCCAGCATCAGCCTCTCTGTCGCCAGCATCAGCCTCTCTGTCGCCAGCATCAGCCTCTCTGTCGCCAGCATCAGCCTCTCTGTCGCCAGCATCAGCCTCTCTGTCGCCAGCATCAGCCTCTCTGTCGCCAGCATCAGCCTCTCTGTCGCCAGCATCAGCCTCTCTGTCGCCAGCATCAGCCTCTCTGTCGCCAGCATCAGCCTCTCTGTCCCCAGCATCAGCCTCTCTGTCCCCAGCATCAGCCTCTCTGTCCCCAGCATCAGCCTCTCTGTCCCCAGCATCAGCCTCTCTGTCCCCAGCATCAGCCTCTCTGTCCCCAGCATCAGCCTCTCTGTCCCCAGCATCAGCCTCTCTGTCCCCAGCATCAGCCTCTCTGTCCCCAGCATCAGCCTCTCTGTCCCCAGCATCAGCCTCTCTGTCTCCAGCATCAGCCTCTCTGTCTCCAGCATCAGCCTCTCTGTCTCCAGCATCAGCTTCTCTGTCCCCAGCATCAGCTTCTCTGTCCTCAGCATCAGCTTCTCTGTCCCCAGCATCAGCCTCTCCGTCTCCAGCATCAGCCTCCCCATCCCAGCCTTCCCCAGGATCAGCCTCTGTCCTCTCAGCCTCCTCCAGCACGCCGTGCTCCTCTGCCGACACTCACAGATCCGATCGCATACACTCACACACACCCACACACACCCACCCGATCGCATACACTCACACACACCCGATTGCATACACTCACACACAAAGACACACACACTGACGATATTGCACATACGCGCTGATACTCACAACATCCGGGGATATCACATGCTTCTGGCCATGTGATCCCCCGGCAGGTCCTGGAAGCTCACAACAGCACAGTATCGCCGCCGAGAAGCAAGCGATATCCCAGGATGTTGTGAGTATGTGGATGCGATGTGATGTGTGAGGTGTGTGTGTGAGTGTGATCTGATTTGTGTGTGTGTGTGCTGTTATGTGTGTGTGTATGTTCCGCAGCTGCAGGACCTTGATGTGTGGATGCGATGTGATATGTGTGTGAGGTGTGTGTGTGAGAGTGAGTGTGAGCCGGTGTACACTGGTAACTATGATACACATCGGGTAACTAAGGGACCTTAGTTACCCGATGTTTATAATGGTTACCAGCTTTCACGGCCTCCGTCAAGATCCCAGCATCGCAAGGTTATGTCTGGCGCTGCCGGGATCCTGACGGATCCGGTGTAGAAGCAAGCGATATCCCAGCATGTTGTGATGTGTGAGGTGTGTGTGAGGTGTGTGTGAGGTGTGTGTGAGGTGTGTGTGAGAGTGAGTGTGAGAGTGAGTGTGAGAGTGAGTGTGATCTGATGTGTGTGTGTGTGTACTCACCTGGGAATCGGAGCTCCCTGTCAGTTGGGCCAGAGCGAGCGTGCATTGCGTGAGGGGGGCGGGGCCTGCAGAGAGCTGGGGCGAGAGGCCAATCCGTGTGGGGGGGCGGGGCCATGGCGAGCCCAGCGGCCAATCAGCTTTGTGTCACCGTAAGGACACAATTTCGGAGCATGACAGATAGACAGACAGACAGACAGAATAAGGCAATTATATATATAGATATATATATATATATATATATATATATATATTTCCCCCCCCCCCCCCGTATATTCAGCTTACAAGGCGCACCCCCTACTTTCCCCCAAAATTTGGGGGAACAAAAGTGCGTCTTATAAAGCGAAAAATACGGTATTCACACTGCAGACATGCCTGACACCTCATACAGTAATGGTATTCTACCCAACACGTGATGTCTGCAGCTTCTCATGTTACTCTATATGGTGTAGCCGGAAATGACATTGGTGGGATAGATGCTGCCTGGGCATGTCAGTATGTCCAATACACAAGCTTTTATTATTCCACATTTTCTAGCCTGCTGTGTGCAGGTTTAGTCCCCCTCCATGTATATGACTTCCTGTCTTATATTCTAATCTTGCTGTATTCAGGTTATTAGTCCCTCTCCTTGTAAATGGCCTCCTGTGTTTTATTCTGATCCTGCATTGTGCAGATTATTGGTCCCCCTCCATGTATATGACCTCTTCTGTCAGCGGTGTACCAGTACATGAGTCAGCCACACAGAAGAGCTAATATGGTTAGCCATGGGCCAAAACCATAAACTTGTAAGTATTATCACTAAAAAGTGGTTCCACACTTGTGGTGTCACTCTAAGTATGGGGAAGTACCAAGCACACAGCGAAAGAGAAGGGAAAGGAAACCCTGTGTCTAGGGAGAGGGAAGATGGTGACCCCTGACCGAACCGAATGCTTGTCCCTGAGGTCCCTCACCACCTTAGATAGGCTCCACTCCAATGCGCCGAGCCAGATACCTGACCCTAGCTATCCCTAGTGCTGGGCCCTAAATAGGGAATGAATGTGATGAGCTCTAAAGGGGGCTTTACACGCTGCGACAGTGCTACCGATATATCGTCGGGGTCACGTCGTTAGCGACGCACATCCGGCGCCAGTAGCAACATCGCAGCATGTGACACAAATGAGCGACTATCAACGAGCACAAAAACATGAAAAATCGTTGCTTGTTGACACGTCGTTCATTTCCTTAATATCGCTGCTGCCACAGGTACGATGTTGTTTGTCGTTCCTGCGGCATCACACATCGCTATGTGTGACACCGCAGGAACGACGAACATCTCCTTACCTGCGTCCACCGGCAATGAGGAAGGAAAGAGGGAGGTGGGCGAGATGTTACGTCCCGCTCATCTCCACCACTCCACTTCTATTGGCCGGCCGCTTAGTGACACTGCAGTGACGTCGCTATGACGCCGAACGCACCTCCCCCTTGAAGGAGGGATTGTTCGGCGGTCACAGCGACGTTGCTGACCAGGTATGTGCGTGTGACGCTGCCGTAGCGATAATGTTTGCTACGGCAGCGATCACCAAATGTTGCACTAGCGATGGGGGCGGGTGCTATCGTGCACGACATTGCTAGCTGTCGCTAGCGATGTTGCAGCGTGTAAAGCACCCTTTAGTCAGCCCCACTAAACTATTGAAGACACAAGGGGGATAGATGGGGAAAAGCATGAACTACTTATCATAGATGACTCAGATAGAAGTTCAACAGAGCTTTCAGCAACAATACCACAAAGGAGTACAAACCAGTTGCTTGCAACCTCAGCTTGAAGGAACTGAAAATATCACCAGCACAGTGCAAAGGAAGGAAGGGGTATTTAAACACAAGGGAAACTGTTAATTAACAGCTGTGTGGAAGTCGAGCTCCTGCTGGGTCCAAAAGGGAGAGAGATTAATCTAGCAGGAAAGCTACCTATACCAATGAATACTGACAGTAGGAACAATGGAAAGTCAGGCAGCATTCTGCGCAGCCAGATGCTGTGACCTTCAATGGCCAGAAACCACATTACTGTCTGTCACACATAACACACCCGTGACAGGTGTCTCAGTAAGATGTTTGAAACAAGTACATGAGAAGCTCCATGTACTGTTTTGGGTTGCAGTATTGAGATGGCAGCTCCATCTGCAGAGGTCACATGGGTATAGGTTTTATGATTAGCTTCAGTAAAGTGAATAAAGGCTGGTCCAATGCATGAGATTACGGTCGCACAAACCTGTGACTGCTGTGGCCAATTACTGGCGGCAGTGGTGACTCAGTAGTAGCCACTAATTATCTGCAGCACTCACATGATTTGGTGCCCACCTGAAAAAAACTTCTGAAATTAATGGAGGACCAAAAAAGAAAAAAAAAATACTGGACCGACTTTTTAAGACTTTACAGTGCTTGGCAAACCAGTAAACATGTGGAAATTGACCAGTAACATGTCTTTTTAATATGTTAAAAAGATCATTTTATTACTTTATTTTGCTTTCCCCTCTCTCAAAATTGTTTTAAAGGGCGCTGCAGAGGGGGTATGCTGTCGGAGTATTATAACCGCACTGTAAGAAAGCGACAGTCCAAGAAGCGTCCATCTCTGTACACTATGGAGCGATGTGCGAGACCCAGCATAAGGCAGAGGGATGCATCTGATGAAGCCGAAGAAGGTAAGGATTCTGCCAAAAGGAATGGAGCCTGGTTAATGGCACAGAAAGGGTGACTGGTTAACCTATATAGGAACACTGACAGATTTGCCCACCTGGGTATTTTGTAGGGCTCCATTAACCCAGACCTGGACCAGGACAATAAAATGTATGTTCTGCCTCAATTAGTCTTTTTGGCCCCATTACACATGTACAATATATTATTCTCATTAAAACATGGTATCTTTAATGCAGAAAAACAAGACAAAAAAAATTTCCAGATGAGTATGTGTTATTTAAAAAGGGGAAACCTATGGATTGAGAAAGGGTTGTCCAAAAAGTGAACAACCACCTTATATTGTGATTACAGTAGGCCTTTCTGTGTTAAGGACGTTCAGATCTGACAATGATCATGATGAGCACACCCGTGGAAGTTTGGCTTCAGCCGAGCTTCAGATAAAGTTCTGTTCTGGACCCGATCTTGACCCGAACCTTGTTTTGATTTCACGATGTCCTAGATTGGGCAGTTCGGCTTTTATTTTTTTGTAAAGTCTGTGTTCTGTACAAACACCATTCTTCAAAGTTGGGTTCACTTATCTCTGATCATGATTACGATAACTATTTTGTAAGTGAATGTTGTTTGACATTTTGGCAGATTTTATCATGCTATATGGAATTTTGTTTTTGCTCTCTATTTGGGTCAATAAGGGAAAAAAAATTTAAGCTACAGTTTTTTCTTTGTCGCTCCATTGGGAGACCCAGACAATTAGGGTGTATAGCTTCTGCCTCCGGAGGCCACACAAAGTATTACACTTTAAAAAGTGTAACCCCTCCCCTCTGCCTATACACCCTCCCGTGGATCACGGGCTCCTCAGTTTTATGCTTTGTGTGGAAGGAGGCACACATCCACTCATGCATTCTCATATTAGTTATATCGGTTGGAAGAAAAGAGGGCCCCCACGGGGCCCCCGGCATGTTCCCTTCTCACCCCACTACGTCGGCGGTGTTGTTAAGGTTGAGGTACCCATTGCGGGTACAAAGGCCGGAGCCTCATGCCGTCTCCTTCACCATCCCTTAGCGGCTCTGGGAGAAGTGGGATCCTGAGCGGTCATCCATTTACTGGGACCGTGCTCCCTCCGCAGCCCCTGTGGGAATCTGCCGGACCGGAGTCTATTCAACCTCAGGGACCGGGCCCTGCATCTCAAAGGTACTCTGTGTCCCCATTGGGGACTGTGCAGGGAGCGCACCTTCTTCCCGGACGCTGCGGCAGCTGCTGAATTGAGAAGGCCGGCGGACTTCCGCGCCGACCGTGCCTGCTTGTCGGGCGCGGTCTCAAATTTAGTCCCCGGCTTCATCGTGGCCTAGTCGCAAAAATCCCGCCCCCGGGCCTGCCTGTCAAGGGTAAGGGCGGGACTGCCGACCTGACGTCGGATGTGAGGGATGGAGCATCCTGCATGTTTCCTCCCCCCTCACTGATCACTGTGGGGACCCCAGATTCCCGCACTTTCCTGGCGCCGCCCACGGCTCCACTCCTCCCCTGAGAGCTCCGGCAGCCATTTTTTGGCATTCTGCCGGTGGAGGATTCTCAGTGAAGAGCTCTGCAGCTCCGGGGGACCTAAGGCAGGGAATCTGGAGGACACACACACTCCGCTTGTTAGCGGTCGGTAAGCCACACCGGTCACCCGGTGCTGGTCCCCCTAGGGTGCCGGAATAGATACGTATTTATATATATATTTCTGTTCGGTCGGGCTGTATACCCTTTTTTGCCTATATACCCTCAGTGATCATTCTCCTAGGAGACAACAGCATGTCGTCCACAAGGAGCAAAGCTGCTAAGGCACAGGGTTTTTTTGCGGCCTGTACCTCTTGTGGGGCTATGTTACCTGCGGGTTCCACCTACCCTCACTGTGAGCAATGCTCGACCCCTGTTTCGCTTGCTCAGCCGGAGCCTCGGTCACTAGTGGGCCCCTCGGCTCATGTAGACCCCCCCCTGCTCCCCCTGTCCAGGCGGCAGGGACAGAGTTCGCCTCTTTTGCTGAGAAACTCTCTGAGTCACTTTCACAATCCATGGCTCAGTCTATGGACAAATGGTCTTCCAAGCTGCTAGAAGCTTTGCAGTCCAGACCGGTCCTTACACAGGCCCCGGCCCCTGTTGGATCGTCGCCTCCAGGCCCCTCTCGGTCCGCGCCGCAGCGCGCTCCCAGGTTGGGCCCTAGGTCTCACGTGGAGGACTCCTGCCCGGACCACAGTCCTAGACAGGCTAAGCGGGCTCGCTGGGAATCTTCCCCGACTTCTTCACGCTGCTCGGGTTCCCAGCTTGAGGACTCTCTGGAGGACGAGGCGGACGTCGCAGCTCAGGGCTCTGACCCTGACGTCGCCCTTAACCTTGATACACCTGAAGGGGACGCCTTAGTGAATGATCTTATCTCGTCCATCAACCAGGTGTTGGATCTTTCTCCCCCGCCTCCTACTGTAGAGGAGTCGGCGTCTCAGCAGGAGAAACACCAGTTTAGGTTCCCCAAACGTACACGTAGTGCGTTTTTCGATCACTCTAACTTCAGAGACGCTGTCCAGAAGCCCAGAGCGGTTCCGGACAAGCGCTTTACTAAGCGCCTCACTGACACGCGTTACCCCTTCCCCTCTGAAGTCGTTAAGGGTTGGGCTCAATGTCCCAAGGTGGATCCTCCAGTCTCTAGATTGGCGGCTAGATCCGTGGTATCGGTTGCAGATGGCTCATCGCTAAAGGATGCCACTGAGAGGCACACTTCAGTGGTGGCTCCTTCCCAATTCTCTATCGCAGGGAAAATCCTTCCTACCCCCAACCTGGGCTGTGGTCACCACGGACGCGAGCCTGTCAGGGTTGGGAGCGGTTTTTCTCCACCACAGGGCTCAGGGAACCTGGACTCCGATAGAGTCTTCCCTTCAGATCAATGTTCTGGAGATAAGGGCAGTGTATCTAGCCCTATTGGCTTTCCATCAGTGGCTCGAGGGCAGGCAGATCCGTATCCAGTCGGACAACGCCACTGCCGTCGCATACATCAACCACCAAGGCGGCACTCGCAGTCGTCAAGCCTTCCAGGAAGTCCAGCGGATTCTGCAGTGGGTGGAAGCCACAGCCTCCACCATCTCCGCAGTTCACATCCCGGGCGTAGAAAACTGGGAAGCAGATTTTCTCAGTCGTCAGGGCATGGATGCGGGGGAATGGTCTCTACACCCAGAAGTGTTTCGAGAGATCTGTCGCCGCTGGGGAACGCCGGACGTCGATCTCATGGCGTCACGGCACAACAACAAAGTCCCGGCATTCATGGCACGGTCTCAGGATCACAGAGCTCTGGCGGCGGATGCATTAGTTCAGGATTGGTCGCAGTTTCGACTGCCTTATGTGTTTCCTCCTCTGGCGATGCTGCCCAGAGTGTTACGCAAGATCAGGTCCGACTGCCGTCGCGCCATTATCGTCGCTCCAGACTGGCCGAGGTGGTCGTGGTTCCCGGATCTGTGGCATCTCACGGTGGGTCAACCGTGGGCGCTTCCAGACCGCCCAGACTTGCTGTCTCAAGGCCCGTTTTTCCATCTGAATTCCGTGGCCCTCAACCTGACTGTGTGGCCATTGAGTCCTGGCTCCTAGCGTCTTCAGGGTTATCTCAGGATGTCATTGCCACCATGAGACAGGCCAGGAAGCCAACGTCCGCCAAGATCTATTACAGGTCTTGGCAAATCTTCTTATCCTGGTGCTCTGATAACGGTTTTCTTCCATGGCCGTTTGCCTTACCCACTTTTCTTTCATTCCTTCAATCCGGAATGGACAAGGGTTTGTCTCTCAGCTCTCTCAAGGGCCAAGTATCGGCGCTCTCCGTATTTTTTCAAAAGCGCCTAGCCAGGCTTCCGCAGGTCCGCACGTTCCTGCAGGGAGTTTGCCACATAGTCCCACCCTACAAGCGTCCGCTGGAACCCTGGGACCTTAACAGGGTACTAACGGCTCTTCAGAAACCACCTTTCAAGCCGCTGCGGGATGTCTCTTTATCATGTCTTTCGCAGAAGGTGGCCTTTCTAGTGGCAGTCACATCACTCCGGAGAGTGTCTGAGCTGGCAGCGCTGTCATGCAAAGCCCCCTTCCTGGTGTTTCACCAGGATAAGGTGGTTCTGCGTCCGGTCCCGGATTTTCTCCCTAAGGTGGTATCTCCTTTTCATCTCAATCAGGATATCTCCTTGCCTTCATTTTGCCCTAATCCAATTCACCAATGTGAAAAGGATTTGCACTCTTTGGATCTGGTGAGAGCACTCCGACTCTACGTGTCTCGCACGGCGCCCCTGCGTCGTTCAGATGCGCTCTTTGTCCTTGTCGCTGGCCAGCGTAAGGGTTCGCAGGCTTCCAAGTCAACCTTGGCTCGGTGGATCAAGGAACCGTTTCTCGAAGCCTACCGTTCTTCTGGGCTTCCGCTTCCTTCAGGGCTGAAAGCCCATTCTACCAGAGCCGTGGGTGCGTCCTGGGCATAGCGGCACCGGGCTACGGCTCAGCAGGTGTGTCAGGCAGCTACGTGGTCTAGTCTGCACACTTTTCACGAAGCACTATCAAGTGCATACCTATGCTTCGGCAGACGCCAGTCTAGGTAGGCGAGTCCTTCAGGCGGCGGTTGCCCACCTGTAAGAGGGGGTCGTTTTAGGCTCTTTTTATTGAGGTATTCTTTTACCCACCCAGGGACTGCTTTTGGACGTCCCAATTGTCTGGGTCTCCCAATGGAGCGACAAAGAAGAAGGGAATTTTGTTTACTTACCGTAAATTCCTTTTCTTCTAGCTCCTATTGGGAGACCCAGCACCCGCCCCTGTTCCCTTCGGGCTGGTTGTTCTTTTGTGTACACATGATGTTCATGTTGAATTGTTCTTTTGGTTCATGGTTTTCAGTTCTCCGAACATCCTTCGGATTGAATTTACCCTAGACCAATTTATAAGTTTTCTCCTTCCTGCTTTTGCACCAAAACTGAGGAGCCAGTGATCCACGGGAGGGTGTATAGGCAGAGGGGAGGGGTTACACTTTTTAAAGTGTAATACTTTGTGTGGCCTCTGGAGGCAGAAGCTATACACCCTAATTGTCTGGGTCTCCCAATAGGAGCTAGAAGAAAAGGAATTTACGGTAAGTAAACAAAATTCCCTTCTTTCCCTGATTTGAACTTGATGGACAAGGTCACCAAAGCTTTTGGCAAATTGCATATAAATCAATGACCGTCAAAATCCTTCTTACTAGAACATCAAAGATTGCTGGTGTCAGAACTGCGGAAAACCTCAGGAGCCCAGCGCATCCGACTGCTTAAGAACTTCCCACTGAGCCTTCATATAAAGAGAGAGTTGAGGTGAGGACTCGCTCTTTTAAAACTTACTGATTGTAAAAAAGAAAAGTATAAGGCTAGGTTCACACTTCCGTTGTTTTCCATCAGTCACAATCCGTCTCCTAGAGGAATTACGGTATCCTGCAAAATATTTTGCAGGAATCCTGTTTTTTCCCATAGACTTCTATTAGTGACGGATTGCGACTGATGATGCTGCGTTGCATCCGCTGTGTCGAGGTCAGTCGTTTTTTAACTGACCGCCGGGCGGGAGCAACGCAGCCTGTAACGTTTTTTGAGCAGCGCGATCCGTAGGATTTTGCTGCGCATGCTCTCTCTAGCTCCCTGCCCCCGTAACCAGGATAAACATCGGGTAACCAAGCAATGCGCTTTGGTTAGTTACCCGATATTTACAGTGGTTACGGGTGCAGGGAGCCCGCGTTAAGCGGTGTATGCTGGTAACCAAGATAAATATCGGGTAACCAAGCAAAAAGTGCTTTGCTTTTAGTTACCCGATATTAACCACGGATACAGTGTGCAAGGAGGCAGACACTTCACTACTCGGCTCCGCCCCCTCCCACATTCCGCATGTGTACACACACACACACACACACACACACACACACACACACACACACACACACACACACACACACACACACACACACTCACTTGTCCCTAGCCCTGCAGTCCCCGCGGCACTGACGTCCTCAGCTCCACGGCCCCTTGCGCTCCGCCCCCTCCCTCACTCCGCATGTACACACGCATGTAGACACACACACACACACACACACACACACACACACACACACTCACCTGTCCCCAGCCATGCAGACCGCGGCACTGACGTCCTCAGCTCCGCCCCCCGCACACAACGGAGTCCGACAATAAAATTCTTTTCTTTGTCATTCGTTGTACAACGCATCAGTCACATGTGTCAAGCAACGCATGTGACTAATGTAAAACAACGGAAATGTGAACTTAGCCTAACTGAGCACAAACTGAGCATCCACCATCTCCCAATCTGTAGAGAAAGACGAGCAAGACTGCAAGGTATACTTCTCCTATTTCCGAATGGCATCATAGGGTGGATGTCCCCAAGATATTCCTACGGAAGCTCCTTCAGCTCGGAAGAACTTGGCTCTCCGTTATAAATCCTACACTTCTTCTCCAAACATTGTTGTAATTTTATTTTGGATAGCCTAGATTATAGGGAGGCAATACTGGAGAGAGGAAGGGCAAGAAGAAATGTGCTACATAAATCCTTATTAAAAGTTATGTCCCCACACTTTCATGTTATACTTACAGGATGTAGAATTAAACACAGTTCATCAAATAAAATGACAATAGTACATAACCGACTAGTCTCGCCTCACCAGGTTTTTTCATGGGTCCACGCTGAATCCACACCTGGTGTTTAAACCTTACAATGAGTTACATCATATCCTGCAAGTAACATTAAAACTGTGGTAAAGTACCGTTTTTTTCCAGCGCATAAGACGACTTTTTAACCCCTGAAAATCTTCTCAAAAGTCGGGGGTGGTCTTATACGCCAGGTGTCGTCTTATACGGCGGTGCACAGTGCCGTCATGGCTTCACTGCCCTTGTTTACACACAATAAAAGATATTTTCACCTGTCCTCCATTCCCGCGGTGCCTCCAGCAGTTTCTTGCAGTCCGCAGGCACACAGACTCCACCATGATAGCGTTCGGTGCACGGAGCGGCCGCTGCAGGATGTCGTCATGGCTTTACTGCAGTTGAATGCTTTGTGGCGCCGTATAGCATTGAACTGCAGTAAAGCCATGACAACATCCTGCAGCGGCCGCTCCGTACACCGAACGCTATCACAGAGAGGTCTGTGTGCCTGTGGACTGCAAGAAACAGCTGGAGGCACTGCGGGAACGGAGGACAGGTGAGAATATCTTTGTGTGTAAACAACGGTGTAATAGGGGACAAGAAGGGAACTACTGTAGCAGGAGGACATTATTAAATAGTGGGGACATTACTGCAGGGGACATTACTAAACAATGAGGACCTTTAACTGGAAAAGTTGGGGGTCGTTTTATATGCCGGAAAATTATGATAACATTTTGATTAGGATTTATGTAGTATATTTCTTTCTTTCCTCCCTATGTCCAGGATTGCCTCCCTATAATCTACGGCTATCCAACGAAAGATTGCAACAGTGTTTGGAGAAGAATTGTTGGGTTTATAACTGAGAACTTATCTCTTCTGATCTGAAATGGCTAATGTGGGAGTATTTTGGAGATGATGCATCCACCCTATCATGCCATTCTCAAATAGGTGGAGAGAAAGTATCGCTTGCAGTCCAGGACAGTGGGGAAAGGCATTTGGCTAAAGCCAAAAAACTATTTCCACCGAGGAATGGTGATAAGAAGTGGAATTGCCTTAAAAAATCCATTAGTCCTCTTATTACTGCAGGGGAAAGATTATTGCTTTACTTTTATTTGCCAATCCTAACAGCCTTGTAATTAAGAAGCTCACCTCCATTCTTTAGTGCATTATTACAATCACTTCTTACCTGTTTCAGGTACTTGACATTGGATGATGGAGGAATTTGGAAGGGGAGAAATATTAGTCCTTGCTGCAGCTCTATATCAGATCAGATCAGCATGGTGAGACAAAATGAGATTCGTCATTCTATTTTTATTACTAGTAAAGTGTGTGTGTGTGTGTGTGTGTGTGTGTGTGTGTGCGTAGATTTAAGTTTAGTATTTTTTTTTTTTTTTTTAAACATATGTTCACTTACCCCCCCCCCCCCCCCTTCTTCTCTCTGCACAGACTTTCCATAGATTTTGGCTCACGTTGCTGTCAGCACTTTGCTCTTTGCGACCCTGGCATGTAGCCCTGAAACAGATTGGGGGAAGATTTGGATCCAGCGTTCTCTCATATTTTGTTTTTCTGAAGACTCTTCTGGGGTTTAACATCTTCATGAGCCTTTTATGTGTCTTGTTAATTGTCACTCCACAGGCTGTGCATCCACATGGGTCACCGAACCCACGCACATTTACCAGTCTGGAGCTCCTTACAGGAGCGGTGAGTGTGTACAGGGACTCCTAATATACCACAATGATCATTTGCATGTCTATATTCCGTTCACTTTCCATTCAAAATCTTCTGGGAAAAATGCTTGAGTTCCCCATTAACTTCTATTATATTCAACATACATATGAGTCAAAAACTCCTGAGTATCCAGCTGCTAATTGGGGTACTTTCACACTTGCGTTTTGCAGTATTCGTCACAATCTGTTGTGTGACTGATGCAACGGATGTGTTACAGCTAGTGGCACAACTGATGTGACTGATGCTGCAAAACAGCGATCCGTTGTTTTGGGGGGTTTTTTCACTGTTTTACCAGCGGCCGGCTATTGTGAGCGATCAGCTGATCACCCGGCGCCTGGTGATCAGCTGATCGCTCACAAAAGCCCGATCAGCTGATCGCTGTCAAAAGGCAGACGATCAGCTAATCGCTCTCAAAAGCCGGCCGATAAGCTGATCGTTCAGCCGCCGAGAGAGAGAAACATTGATTTCAATTATTAAACATAAGAGCTGAGCATGCGCAGTGAAAAAAAAGGGATTCCGCCGCTCAAAAAAAGCTACATGCTGTGTTCCTGCCGCCCGACAGTCAGTCATTCCACGACTGATCTGTCACGCGGCGGATGCAACGCAGATACATTAGTTGCAATCCGTCGGCCATACAAGTCTATGGGAAACAGCGCAAGCCGTTAACGGATTGCGCTGTATTCCAAAGCGGCGGATTGCGAGTAACGCAAGTGTGAAAGTGCCCTTACAAACACGAGAGCATGATGGTGCTCGCTCATCACTATGAGTAATGTCTGGCGTTAGCCAAAATATGGTTGAGTTCGGGAGCCAGACAACTTCAGGGGCCAGTATGATTGTTTCTTTGTCGCTCCATTGGGAGACCCAGACAATTGAGACCCAGACAATTGGGTGTATAGCTTCTGCCTCCGGAGGCCACACAAAGTATTACACTGAAAAGTGTAACCCCTCCCCTCTGCCTATACACCCTCCCGTGCATCACGGGCTCCCCAGTTTTATGCTTTGTGTGGAAGGAGGCACACATCCACTCATGCATTCCCATTTTAGTCAGCAGCAGCTGCTGATTTTATCGGTTGGAAGAAAAGAGGGCCCCCACAGGGCCCCCGGCATGCTCCCTTCTCACCCCACTACGTCGGCGGTGCTGTTAAGGTTGAGGTACCCATTGCGGGTACAGAGGCTGGAGCCACATGCCGTTTTCCTTCACCATCCCTTAGAGGCTCTGGGAGAAGTGGGATCCTGACCGGTCATCCATTCACTGGGACCGGGCTCCCTCCGCAGCCCCTGTGGGAATCTGCCGGACAGGAGTCTATGTATCCTCAGGGACAGGGCCCTGCATCTAAAGGTACTCTGTGTCCCCATGGGGACTGTGCATGGAGCGCTTGTTTCACAGACGCTGCAGCAGCTGCTGGTTTGTGAAGACCGGGACTTCCGCGCCGACCGAGCCTGTTTGTCGGCCGCGGTATTAAATTTAGTCCCCGGCTTCATTGCGGCCTAGTACCATAACTCCCGCCCCTGGGCCTGCCAGTCAGGGGTAAGGGCGGGACGGTCGACCTGACGTCGGCAGTGAGGGCTGGAGCATACTTTAGGTTTCCTCCCCCCCCCCTCACTGATCACTGTGGGGCCCCAGATTCCCGCACTTTACTAGTCGCCGCCCACGGCTCCCTCCTCCCCTGAGATCTCCGGCAGCCATTTTTACACACATTCTGCCGGTGGAGGATTTCAGGAACGAGCTCTGCAGCTCTGGGAGACCTAAGGCAGGGAATCTGGTGGACACACACTCCGCTTTGGGCGGTTGGTAAGCCACATCGGTCACCCGGTGCTGGTCCCCCTAGGGTGCCGGAGTTATATATATATATATATATATATATATTTATATATATTTATATTTATATATATATATTTATATTTATATATTTAATTATATTATATTTTTTCTGTTCGGCCGGGTTGTTTACTTTTGGCTATATACCCTCAGTGATCACTCTCCTAGGAGACAACAGCATGTCGTCCACAAGGAGCAAGGGCGCTAAGGCAAAGGGTTTTTTTGCAACCTGTACCTCTTGTGGGGCTATGTTACCTGCGGGTTCCACCTACCCTCACTGTGAGCAATGCTCGACCCCTGTTGCACTTGCTCAGCCGGAGCCTCGGTCACTAGTGGGCCCCTCGGATCAGGCAGACCCTCCTGCTTCCACTGTCCAGGCGGCAGGGACAGAGTTTGCAGTTTTTGCTGAGAAACTCTGAGTCGCTTTCACAATCCATGGCTCAGTCTATGGACAAATGGTCTGCCAAGCTACTAGAAGCCTTGCAGTCCAGACCGGTCCTTATACAGGCCCCGGGCACTGTTGGATCATCGCCTCCAGGCCCCTCTCGGTCTGCGCCGCAGCGTGCTCCTGGGGTGGCCCCTAGGTCTCACGTGGAGGACTCCTGCACGGACCACAGTCCCAGACCGGGTTAGCGGGCTCGCTGGGAATCTTCCCCGACTTCCTCACGCTGCTCGGGGTCTCAGCTTGAGGACTCTCTGGAGGACGAGGCGGACGTCGCAGCTCAGGGCTCTGACCCTGACGTTGCCCTCAATCTTGATACACCTGAGGGGGACGCCTTAGTAAATGATCTTATATCGTCCATCAACCAGGTGCTAGATCTTTCTCCCCCACCTCCACCTATAGAGGAGTCGGCTTCGCAGCAGGAGAAACACCAGTTTAGGTTTCCCAAACGTACACGGAGTGCGTTTTTCGATCACTCTAACTTCAGAGATGCTGTCCAGAAGCACAGAGCATTTCCGGACAAGCGCTTTACTAAGCGCCTTAATGACACACGTTACCCCTTCCCCTCTGACGTAGTTAAGGGTTGGGCTCAATGTCCCAAGGTGGATCCTCCAGTCTCTAGACTGGCGGCTAGATCTGTAGTATCAGTTGCAGATGGCTCATCGCTCAAGGATGCCACTGACAGGCAGATAGAGCTCCTGGTGAAATCCATCTATAAAGCCACAGGCGCGTCTTTTGCCCCGGCCTTTGCAGCCGTGTGGGCACTCCAAGCTATCTCAGCTTGTCTGTCTGAGATTAATGCGGTCACACGTACCTCTGCTCCGCAAGTTGCGTCTTTGACTTCTCAGGCGTCGGCTTTTTCGTCCTACGCCATGAACGCCGTCCTGGACTCTGCTAGCCGTACAGCGGTAGCATCCGCTAATTCGGTGGCAGTCCGCAGGGCCATGTGGCTACGCGAATGGAAGGCAGACTCTGCTTCCAAGAAGTTCTTAACCGGTTTGCCGTTTTCTGGCGACCGATTGTTTGGCGAACGATTGGATGAAATTATTAAGGAATCCAAGGGAAAGGACTCGTCCTTACCCCAGTCCAAACCGAAGAGACCTCAGCAACGGAAAATACAACCGAGGTTTCGGTCCTTTCGGCCCTCAGCCAAGTCCCAATCCTCCTCGTCCAACAGGCCAGAGAAAGGCCAGAGGAACTCCTATGCGTGGCGGTCTAAGTCACGCCCCCAAAAAACCGCCGGAGGCACTGCCTCCAAGGCGGCCTCCTCATGACTTTCGGCCTCCCCGAACCGCATCCTCGGTCGGTGGCAGGCTCTCCCGCTTTTGCGACGCCTGGTGGCCACATGTCCAAGACCGATGGGTGAGAGACATTCTGTCTCATGGTTACAGGATAGAGTTCAGCTCTCGTCCTCCGACTCGTTTCTTCAGAACATCTCCGCCCCCATCTCGGGCCGGCGCACTTTTTCAGGCTGTGGGCGTTCTGAAGACAGAAGGAGTGGTGATTCCCGTTCCCCCTCAGGAACATGGTCACGGCTTCTACTCCAACTTGTTCGTGGTGCCAAAGAAGGACGGATCATTCCGTCCCGTTCTGGACCTCAAACTGCTCAACAGGCATGTGAGCACCAGAAGGTTTCGGATGGAATCCTCTCCGCTCGGTCATCGCTTCGATGTCACAAGGAGACTTCCTAGCATCAATCGACATCAAGGATGCTTATCTCCATGTGCCGATCGCACCCGAACATCAACGCTTCCTGCGTTTCGCCATCGGGGACGAACACCTTCAGTTCGTGGCACTGCCTTTCGGCCTGGCGACAGCCCCACGGGTCTTCACCAAGGTCATGGCATCCGTTGTGGCGGTCCTACACTCTCAGGGACACTCGGTGATCCCTTACTTAGACGATCTCCTAGTCAGGGCACCCTCCCGGGTGGCGTGTCAACACAGCCTGACCGTCGCTCTGGCGACTCTCCAGCAGTTCGGGTGGCTCATCAACTTCCCAAAGTCCAAGTTGACACCGACCCAATCACTGACTTACCTCGGGATGGAGTTTCATACTCTCTCAGCGATAGTGAAGCTACCGCTGGACAAACAGCTTTCGCTGCAGACAGGGGTGCAATCTCTTCTTCAGGGTCAGTCACACCCCTTGAGGCGCCTCATGCACTTCCTGGGGAAGATGGTGGCAGCAATGGAGGCAGTGCCCTTCGCGCAGTTCCATCTGCGCCCACTCCAATGGGACATTCTCCGCAAATGGGACAGGAGGTTGACGTCCCTCGACAGGAACGTCTCTCTTTCCCTTGCAGCCAAAACCTCTCTTCAGTGGTGGCTTCTTCCCACTTCTCTATCGCAGGGAAAATCCTTCCTGCCCCCATCCTGGGCTGTGGTCACGACGGACGCGAGCCTGTCAGGGTGGGGAGTGGTTTTTCTCCACCCCAGGGCTCAGGGAACCTGGACTCCGATAGAGTCTTCCCTTCAGATCAATGTTCTGGAGATAAGGGCAGTGTATCTAGCCCTAAAGGCGTTCCATCGGTGGCTGGAGGGCAGGCAGATCCGCATACAGTCGGACAACGCCACGGCGGTCGCGTACATCAACCACCAGGGCGGCACGCGCAGCCGTCAAGCCTTCCAGGAAGTCCGGCGGATTCTGCTGTGGGCGGAAGCCACAGCCTCCACCATCTCCGCAGTTCACATCCCGGGCGTAGAAAACTGGGAAGCAGATTTTCTCAGTCGTCAGGGCATGGATGCGGGGGAATGGTCTCTTCACCCAGACGTGTTTCGAGAGATCTGTCGCCGCTGGGGAACGCCGGACGTCGATCTCATGGCGTCACGGCACAACAACAAGGTCCCGGCCTTCATGGCACGGTCTCAAGATCACAGAGCTCTGGCGGCGGACGCGTTAGTTCAGGATTGGTCGCAGTTTCGACTCCCTTATGTGTTTCCTCCTCTGGCGATGTTGCCCAGAGTGTTACGCAAGATCAGATCCGACTGTCATCGCGCCATTCTCGTCGCTCCAGATTGGCCGAGGCGGTCGTGGTACCCGGATCTGTGGCATCTCACGGTGGGTCAGCCGTGGGCGCTTCCAGACCGCACAGACCTGCTGTCACAAGGGCCGTTTTTCCATCTGAATTCTGCGGCCCTCAACCTGACTGTGTGGCCATTGAGTCCTGGCTCCTAGCGTCGTCGGGTTTATCTCAGGATGTCATTGCCACTATGAGACAGGCCAGGAAACCAACGTCCGCCAAGATCTATTACAGGTCGTGGCGGATCTTCTTGTCCTGGTGCTCTGATAAGGGTTTTACTCCCTGGCCTTTTGCCTTACCTATTTTTCTTTCATTCCTTCAATCCGGAATGGACAAGGGTTTGTCACTCGGCTCTCTCAAGGGACAAGTATCGGCGCTCTCAGTATTTTTTCAAAAGCGCCTGGCAAGGCTTCCGCAGGTCCGCACGTTCCTGCAGGGAGTTTGCCACATAGTTCCACCCTACAAGCGTCCGCTGGAACCTTGGGACCTTAACAGGGTGTTAATGGCTCTTCAAAAACCACCTTTCGAGCCGCTGAGGGATGTCTCTTTATCACGTCTTTCGCAGAAGGTGGCATTTCTTGTGGCAATTACCTCACTCCGAAGAGTGTCGGAGCTTGCAGCGCTGTCATGCAAATCCCCTTTCCTGGTTTTTCACCAGGATAAGGTGGTTCTGCGTCCTGTTCCGGAATTTCTCCCTAAGGTGGTATCTCCTTTTCATCTCAATCAGGATATCTCCTTACCGTCATTTTGCCCTCATCCAGTTCACCAGTGTGAAAAGGATTTGCATTCATTAGATCTAGTGAGAGCACTCCGGCTCTACGTGTCTCGCACGGCGCCCCCGCGCCGTTCAGATGCGCTCTTTGTCCTGGTCGCTGGCCAGTCAACTTTGGCTCGGTGGATCAAGGAACCGATTCTTGAAGCCTACCGTTCTTCGGGGCTTCCTCTTCCTTCGGGCCTGAAAGCCCATTCTACCAGAGCCGTGGGTGCGTCCTGGGCATTGCGACACCGGGCTACGGCTCAGCAGGTGTGTCAGGCAGCTACCTGGTCTAGTCTGCACACCTTCACAAAACACTATCAAGTGTACCTATGCTTCGGCAGATGCCAGTCTAGGTAGGCGAGTCCTTCAGGCGGCGGTTGCCCACCTGTAGGAAGGGGTCGTTTTCGGCTCTCTTTTATTGAGGTATTCTTTTACCCACCCAGGGACTGCTTTTGGACGTCCCAATTGTCTGGGTCTCCCAATGGAGCGACAAAGAAGGGAATTTTGTTTACTTACCGTAAATTCCTTTTCTTCTAGCTCCTATTGGGAGACCCAGCACCCGCCCCTGTTCCCTTCGGGCTGGTTGTTCTTTTGTGTACACATGTTGTTCATGTTGAATTGTTCTTTTGGTTATGGTTTCAGTTCTCCGAACTTCCTTCGGATTGAATTTACCCCAGACCAATTTATAAGTTTCCTCCTTCCTGCTTTTGCACCAAAACTGAGGAGCCCGTGATGCACGGGAGGGTGTATAGGCAGAGGGGAGGGGTTACACTTTTCAGTGTAATACTTTGTGTGGCCTCCGGAGGCAGAAGCTATACACCCAATTGTCTGGGTCTCAATTGTCTGGGTCTCCCAATAGGAGCTAGAAGAAAAGGAATTTAAGGTAAGTAAACAAAATTCCCTTCTTTAGCGGGTTGCAAGTTCTTTGGTAGTAATCAATAGAAAACAATCCAAAGAGTTCATTTTTTTTTTCCTTTTCTATAAGTAAATTTCTCTTTTGTTTTTAGGGTTATTTTACGGATACGATCATGTATTATGGCTATTACAGTAATTATACCTTAAATGATGGCTGTTCCTCAAAGTCTAATACTTCAGTGTGTCCAAAGGACAAGGCCTGGCTTCCATACCACATACCTCTGGCTTATCTTTTCACTATTGGATTTGGATTCTTGAGTACATGTATTATATTGGTGTATAGGTACGCAGACTGTGCCCAATATTGTCAAATTTAATTTGATATTTCCATAAGTTTTGACTATTTACTAATCCAGTTTCTCTTCTTATATTCAGGATGTCTTGTTCATTTGGAGAAAATTTCAGAGTAGGGTTTTTCACGGGAGTTTTGGCTCTAAAGGTATTCAGCTCCTGGGACTTTAAAGTGAACCGCATCCATTCTGTGCAGCGGCAGAAGCAGAATATTCACATGCAGCTGAAGGTGAAGTCAGTCCTCTGAAATCAATCGGTCTATGTCTTCACTTTGTTACATTCCACATAGAGGAGACAGAGACGTGCAGATGTCAGGAACACAATCATGAGGTTATAGACCGCTATTTAAAAGCACAAAAACCTTGCTTTAAAGGCTGTGCCACAAGAGGTCTTCCAGCCATATACATATATGGGAATATGGATGCATTAGGCTATGGTCATATTTCGTTTTTTTGCAACGGTCAGTGGCTCCATCGACCTCTAAAGTCCTTGAAAACCGAATTCTGATATTTGCGCTGATTGACTTTATTGATACAGATGGGATCCCTGTTTGCTCTTTCAGACATTTTTGGCAGTATCCGCCGTTTTAAAGCAGCCCCCACAATTTGATCGGCGGCACTTTGGTGCCTGCTTTAAATTTAGAAATGCTGATTAACATAATGTTGCTAGAGCACACCGTGAAATCAGTCGTGGTGTCGGTGCAAACGTCTGTACTGTTTTTCAAGGCTTCAGACATTATCCTCGATGGAGCCACTGACCGTAGCCTAAGCTGCAATGTGAACATAGCCTTAGAGGGTTTTCCATCCCTTATTCATTTGAATTGAGTGGATCTGCAGCACAGGGCAGCAATTACTATATAGTTGATTGAGTGGCGCTATACATATCCACAATTGCCAACATCCTGGAGCCGCCACCACTAAGATTAGCTGATTGATGGGAATGCCAGGGGAGGACACCACCATTTGATGTTTATCACCTATAGTGTTTGCAACCACCTAGTTGTGAAAACGGTAGAATTTTCACCAATGTATTATTGCAACAGACCTATATGGCTTTAGGACACTAGCTGGAGAAGGCTTATTTATATAGTTTAGCTATTTGTCTTCTCACTTAGCTTATTGTTTTACATGTAACATGTCTATTCGAAAGTCATAGACAGATGGGGAAAAAAAAAATATCTAATATTATTTTTTTCTTATCTGTATACTGTAGGTTAGCATTAAAATTTGCTTACTTAGGCAGAACAGTGGCACGAAACATTTAAGAGTCCGCACCCAAAATGCATTTTAAATGGGCTTTACATTGTTGTAGTGGATTTGGCCCCTATAGCATTGCTAGAACTGCACCTCTCCAGTTACCTTCCGGGCACTACACCTTATTGGTATAGAGTCTTGGCAAATAACTTTTAATTCGTATTTCGTATGCAGATGAGGAGGCTTTGGTGCTCCTTGGCATGGCCATGAATGGTGTACAGTTCCACCTCTTCATTTGCATATTGGGAGCCCTCTTCCACTTCTGATTGACAGTGCTCACTTCCCAGAGCAAGCACTGTCTGAATGCTGCCGGCGTATGTGCGGCTGCTCGCTTTCTCCTTTTTGCCTTTTATTCTGACACCGCGTACTACACTAAAGCCACATGCACACATTGAGTATTTGGTGAGCTATTTTTCCTCCATATATTAAGTTAAAACCAGGAGTGGAACAGTCGAAGGAAAGTATAATAGAAACACGGGCACCACTTCTGCATATTAAATTTTTTTTTTTTTTTTTTTTATACCCGCTTCTGGTTTTGGTTTAAAAATACTGAAGTGAAAAACACAAAGTGCTCAATGTGTGCACATGGCCAAATATACCCGAGAGGCGTTAGAAGAAATGAGACCGTGAGGAGACTCTGTGATAGCATTAAGGGTACTTTCACACTTGCGTTAATTTCCTTCTGGCGCAATCCGCCCTTTTGGAAAACAGCGGAATCCGTTAATGGATTCCGCTGTTTCCCATAGACTTGTATGGATGACAGATTGTGCCAAAAGTACCTGCGTTGCTTCCGCTGGCCGACGCTGCGTTGCTTCCGCCGGGGCGGAAGGAACGCAGCATGTAACGTTTTTTGAGTGGCAGAATCCTTTATTTTTCACTGCGCATGCTCCATTTTTTTTTTTTATCACAGAAACTTTATTTTGTCTCTCGGTGGCCGAACATTCAGCTGAGCGCCCGGCGGCCGGCTATTGAGAGCGCTCAGCTGAGCGCCCGGCAGCCAGCTACTGAGAGCGCTCAGCTGAGCGGCTGGCTTTTGAGAGCGCTCAGCTGAGCGCCCGGCAAACGGCTATTGAGAGCGATCAGCTGAGCGCCCGGTGGCCGGCTTTTGAGAGCGCTCAGCTGAGCGTTCACAATAGTCTGCTGCCGGTAAAAAAAAGAAAAAAAAAAAGCTTTCCGTTGTTTTGTACGATCCGTTGCATCCGTTGTGCTATTATATGCAACACATCCGTTGCATCAGTCACACAACGCAATGCAACGGATGCCGTTCAACGCAAGTGTGAAACTAGCCTAAGACTGTCAATCAGAAGCAGAGGAGGGCCCAAAAATGCAAATGAGCTGTAACCATGTGCATCGAAGCCTCCTCATTTTCATATGAATTGTTTTCTCACGGATGTACAGGTACAGTGCTTAAATGGCTGTTATATGAGTTAAGTGCCCTACAACACTATAACCTGTTTAAATTTGGGGGGTAACTGCCTCCTTCAACTGATAGGCAATCCTTTAATAGCATGTTTACACCGGCAGACCACAGTAAATGATGTGCACTGAGTGATCTGTAATTCTTTAGTGCACATACGTTGCGATAGTTAGGAACACAAGCCTTATTTACACAAGACGATGTCTTATCGAGAACGTTGATCTTTTCTCTTGCACAAAAGTTCACTTCACCCAATAAACAAGCGTTTTGCTCATTCTCTTGGGCAATCGTCAGCCTGTTTACACAGACATATTATCGTGACTGTGTTCTTATCTTTCAGTGTATATGCACCTTTAGTCATTTGAGAGGTTAATCATGTTATTTATAAATTTGTGATACTATGCTGTTGCTTTTAGGAGTTGCTCAGTGAGCGGCGACCGAATCTGCATAATCATGGCTTCAGGAAGAGGCTACAACATGTGTGTGTCGTGATCTTCTCATGGATTTTGTGCGTGGCCAGTTGGTTGGGGTCAGCATTGGCAGTGTACGTCATTGCAGAGAACCTGCACAAGGTCAGTGCTGTATCCTAGTATTTGTGCTGTATCAGCCCTGCCATATATAGTTTGCAAGGGGTTGAAGCAAGAGGTTTAATTTTTTTTTTTTTTTTTAATTTAATCTAAATAATTATTAATTATATGACAGTGGTAATGTAATTGGACTGTTTTGTGTGCTGTTGGGTGGCATAGGTGGAGCCTTCTGTGCGGTGACGGGCGGCATAGGTGGAGCCTTCTGTGCGCTGGAGGGGCGGCATAGGTGGAGCCTTCTGTGCGCTGGGGGGGCGGCATTGGTGGAGCCTTCTGTACGGTGACGGGTGGCATAGTTGGAGCCTTCTGTGCGCTGGGGGGTGGCATAGGTGGAGCCTTCTGTGCGCTGGAGGGGCGGCATAGGTGGAGCCTTCTGTGCGCTGGGGGGCGGCATAGGTGGAGCCTTCTGTACGGTGACGGGTGGCATAGTTGGAGCCTTCTGTGCGCTGGGGGGTGGCATAGGTGGAGCCTTCTGTGCGCTGGGGGGGCGGCATAGGTGGAGCCTTCTGTGCGCTGGGGGGCGGCATAGGTGGAGCCTTTTGTGCGCTGGAGGGGCGGCATAGGTGGAGCCTTTTGTGCGCTGGAGGGGCGGCATAGGTGGAGCCTTTTGTGCGCTGGAGGGGCGGCATAGGTGGAGCCTTCTGTGCGCTGGGGGGGCAGCATAGGTGGAGCCTTCTGTGCGCTGGGGGGCGGCATAGGTGGAGCCTTCTGTGCGCTGGAGGGGCGGCATAGGTGGAGCCTTCTGTGCGCTGGGGGGCGGCATAGGTGGAGCCTTCTGTGCGCTGGGGGGGCCGGAATAGGTGGAGCCTTCTGTGCGCTGAGGGGCGGCATAGCTGTTCACCAGTGGAGCAGTATAGATGGCCTGTTCTAATATGAAATGCTTGCTGTGAACCAGAATTTTTCTTTTTTGTTCTGCACTTTATTCATCGAAATCCCTGATGTTTGTTTGTATACACAAGTCCAGTAGTCGGTCTACTAGTCACTTGATTCCTTTGTTGGTCTTCTCTGTATGACTACATGCAGAGATAGCTGCTAGTCACTAGCAATACTGCCCACAATACTCGTGCATACAAGCACCAGTGATTTTAATAAATTACATTAAACTTACGCTGAATCTTTTTTTTGCAAACCTATTTATCATTCAGCTGCATTTGTCTTTCTGTATACCATGGTGTCCACAGATCATACTGCATCTACAACATTCCAGGTTCCCTTTAACTCCCCAGCCTGGAATATAACTATTGTGCATACTTGTCCAGGCTTTGGGGGTCTATTTCCTTGATAACAAGCTGTAAACATTAAGAAACAAAAACTCTCCTAGCAGGAGAACCACAACAGATAAAATGAGCAAGCAAATTGGATATTTTCTCGTTCTGCTGTTTTTGGGTTGTTTTTTTTTTTTTTTTTTGTTTGTTTTTTTTTTTATATTTGTTTCTAGACATGAGTGTAAGGGAAAGAAAAATGCTATTCTCTGAATATGCCATCTTTTCATACAAATGCTAAAACACTAAACGCACTCAAATAAAAAAAGGAGCCTAAAAATGCAATGTTTGTATTGACATATTTGCATTTCAGAATTCCCTATAGACTGGCTGTTAACGTGAGGTCTAAGCCACAAAAACTTGTAAAAATGCAAGAAAAAAATTCTGCACAAACTGTAGAAATTAGCTATTTTGCTGAATGGTACACCAAAAGAGAACTAGCTCGTGATTTTTATTTTTTTTCCTTTCAGGATCATCGAGATCGACTGAGAAAAGGAGGCGAGCCAGAAGTAGAGGCAATGCTCTTGCCGCTGCCATTGGCGGTGTCTTTTTGTAACCTCCTGCTACCGTACATGTATCATGCGTTGGGGCTTTGGGAGAAGCTGGACTCCCCCATACTAGAAGTCTATATTGCTATTTGCAGGTTACAGACACTCTGACATATATTCACTTTTATCTAATCCTATTGTACCTTTTCACTCCCATTCTAAACTCTCCATTTTCTTACTATCTTTTCCTAGAAATCTTCTACTAAAGGTCGTCGTCCTTGGTGTACTGTGTTATCACTGGATATTACGAAAAACAAGCTACACTGAGAATAAGGTATACCTTTCTCAGGGAGGTTTCCTGGCTATGACACTGTTGCCCCAGGCACTTTTGTGTGTGTCTTAAAGATGTGCCTCAGACCAGTGGAAATGAGTTTTAGTGGCTGGAAGAATTTTTGGACTTTTGTCTAAAAGGTGCCATCATCCCCAAATTGTAAAAATATCTGTTTGACAATTTTGCAAAGCAATTCACAAATTACTTGTCACACCATGAATTGAATGTTGTGTAACATTTGAGCTGCAGTGGCTTCATAGATGGGCAAGTAAATAATGGAATGGGGAGATCTACTAAAACTGGTGTAAGGCTGCTTTCACACTACGTTTTTTTAACATGCGTCATGAACGTTTTTTTAACGCAAAAAACGGATCCAGTGCAAATGCGTTTTCATTTCAATGCATTTGCAATGGACTCGTGTCAACATGCGTTCACCTGCGTTTGCGTGCGTTATAGTGAGGATCCAGCGACTTGCAGTTTAACTTTTCTTTATCGTTCCTTTGGGAGACCCAGACCATGGGTGTTTAGCTTCTACCTCCGGAGGACACACAAAGTACTACACTTAAAAGTGTAGCTCCTCCCCCTGAGCTTATACACCCCCTGGTGAGCAGACCCAGCCAGTTTATCGCTTTGTGTTCAGGAGGCATACATCCACACATGCATTCTCATATGATTTTTTTCCTTTTAGAATAAGATTGAAGAGTGGGGTCCACGTCTGGACCCCCGGCATGTCCCTTCTCACCCCACTGTGTCGGCGGTGTTGTAAGGTTGATTCCTAGGCTGGAGCCTTTACATGCCGTGCTCCTTCACCATCCCTCCTGGGCTCTGGCTTGAAGTGGGAGCCAGCACGGTCTCCATGCTTGGCAGGACACCGGTCTCCATCCGCAGCCCATCAGGACCCTGCTGGACCGGAGCACTCATCCCCAGGGACATGGCCCTGCGTCTCAGCAGCTAAGTACCTGAGACGTTTGGATTTCAGGGTCCCTGTACTTTATTGTTGGGGGAGAGTGTGCTTATTGTGTTTTCTGACATTTCTGGCGGGTTCTCTAGCTGTTGCCTGAGAACCGCGCCGATGGTGCCTGCGCGTCGGCCGCGCCGCTCAAATTTAGGCCCCGGCTTCGCCGGAGGCCTAGTTTCTGTTTCACTGCCCTCGCATGTCACTCATGCAGAGGGACAGGCTCTGCTCCTCCCGGCGGCCGTTCTGTACAGGGGAGGGACACTCCCCACTGCAGTGTGTGTCCCCTCCCCTGTAGGTCTCTATGGCCCTTCAGATCCTGCTCCTCAAGCAAGTCCCGCCCCCTCTCTTCGCTCCGGCGGCCATTTTCTCAGCGTTCTCTCTGCGATCAGTCATTGCAGCGCTGGTCTGCAGCATCTCTGCTGAGGTGCTGTGCTTGGGGGGTCCGGGCTTCGGGATCTGGAGGGCACACAATACCGCTCCAGCGGTCTGGTAAGCCACAACTGGTCTCCGGTTGTGGACCTCTGTATATACTCTCTGGGGTTCATTCTCTGGCAGAGCCCCCACTCCAGCAGCATGTCTCACACGAGGAGCAAGGCCCCAAAGCTTTATGCTGTATGCGCTGCATGTAAGCTCCTGCTGCCTGAACCGAGCACCTTCCCACATTGTGATGCCTGCTCTAACTTGGCGGTGCCACAGCCTGGAGTCTCACCCCCAGTGGTCTCTCAGGCTGCTCCTGCTCCTGTGGCTGAACCCCCGGCTTGGGTAGAATCCTTTTCTAGGTCTATCTCCCAGTCTTTTGCTGAGTCCATGGGACTTCTGTCCAGGACTTTGTTGAATATGCATCAGCCCCCCTCACAGGGTGCCTCTGCTGCTAGGGCTCTCTCAGGACCGGAGCTCACAGAGGATTCATCATCAGGGCCCAGACCCCGTCCTCCTAAGAAGAGACGCAGGGTTCCCTCTCCCTCCTCCTCCCGTGGCTCTGATTCCAGAGCTGACTCGCTGGATGAGGAGGATGCCTTTACAGGGGGCTCGGAGGCTAACTCCATGTGCCCCATTGATCTGTCCGAAAGTGACTCAGATCTTAGTGACTTGATTGCTTCTATTAATTCTGTACTTTATCTCAATCCGCCAGTATCAGAGGAGCAACCCTCTCTGGCAGAAAAGCACCAGTTTACCTTGCCTAAGAGAGCAAAGAGTGTGTTCTTTAACCACTCCAGTTTTCAGGCCGCTGTGACCAAGCCCAGGGCCTGTCCTGACAAGCGCTTCCCAAAGAGTGGTTCTGATGACCGTTTTCCCTTTCCACCTGAGGTGGTCAAGGAGTGGGCTCAGTCCCCAAAGGTAGACCCTCCGGTGTCTAGGCTCGCAGCCCGGACCGTTGTGTCGGTGGCTGATGGCACTTCCCTTAAGGATTCCACTGACCGCCAGATTGACCTTCTGGCCAAATCAGTGTATGAAGCGGCGGGGGCCGCGTTTTCTCCGACTTTTGCAGCAGTGTGGGCTCTCAAGGCCATCTCTGCTTCTCTAGAGGAGATGCATTCCCTCACCAGGGAATCTATGCCCGAAATGGATGCCTTAACTTCCCAGGCTTCGGCCTTTTCATCCTATGCCATGTCTGCCATGCTTGAGGCTTCTCACCGCACTGCGGTGGCTTCGGCTAATTCCCTCGCTATCCGCAGAATCTTGTGACTTCGAGAGTGGAAGGCAGATGCTTCTTCAAAGAAGTACCTTGCTGGGCTCCCTTTTGCTGGGTCCCGGCTGTTCGGAGAACAGCTGGATGAAATTATTAAGGAAGCTACTGGCGGGAAGAGTACTTCCATGTCTCAAACTAAAGCCAGGAAACCTGTCCAGGGTAGGAATCAGTCGAGGTTTCGCTCCTTTCGTTCCTCCAACTGGTCGTCCTCTAAGCCCTCGGCCTCGTCCACTAACTCAGCCAAGGACCAGAAATCCAACTGGCGCCCAAAAGCGCGTCCACAGAAGACCGCAGGAGCTGCTGCCACTAAGGCAGCCTCCTCGTGACTATCTGCCCGCTCCAGCAACGTCCTTAGTCGGCGGCAGGCTCTCCCACTTTGGCGACGCTTGGTTTCAACACGTCTCCGATCAGTGGGTGAGAGATATCATCTCCCACGGCTACAGGATAGAATTCTCTTCCAGTTCGCCAAACAGATTTTTTTTCTCTCAACTCCCCCCTGCTCCAAGGCCGCCGCCTTCTCACAGGCCGTGGCAGCCTTACAGGCCAATGGAGTAATTGTACCGGTTCCCGCCCGGGAACGGTTCAGAGGTTTCTACTCAAATCTCTTCCTAGTTCCCAAAAAGGACGGTACCTTCCGGCCCATCCTGGATCTGAAGCTTCTCAACAAGCATGTTCAGGTGCGGCGCCTCTATGTCCCAAGGGGATTTCCTGGCATCCATCGACATCAGAGATGCCTATCTGCATGTGCCAATTGCAGTGTCACACCAGCGTTGGCTACGTTTTGCAGTAGGAGAAGATCACTTCCAATTCGTGGCTGTCCCCTTTGGGTTGGCCACGGCCCCTCGGGTATTCACCAAGGTCATGGCAGCAATTATTGCAGTTCTGCACCTCCATGGGTTGGCAGTGATTCCTTACCTGGACGACCTTCTAGTCAAGGCTTCATCCAGCGCAGACTGTCAGCGGAGTGTCTCGCTCACTCTCTCCACTCTAGCTCAATTCGGGTGGCTGGTCAACCTGCCCAAATCCACTCTGACTCCGACCCAGAGTCTCACGTACCTAGGGATGCAGTTCGAGACCTTGACGGCACTTGGGAAGTTGCCCTTAGTCAAACAGCAGTCCCTCCAGCTAGCGGTGCGCTCTCTGCTGAGGTCCCGTCGTTATACCCTCAGGGGTCTGATGCAGGTGCTGGGTTAAATGGTGGCGTCCATGGAGGCTGTTCCCTTTGCCCAGTTCCATCTGCGCCCCCTGCAGCTGGACATTCTCCGCTGTTGGGACAAGCGGCCTTCCTCCTTACACAGGTTAGTGGCTCTGTCGCTACAAACCAGGAGCTCTCTTCAGTGGTGGCTTCGGCCCCTCTCCCTGTCCCAGGGGCGCTCCTTCCTGGCCCCGTCCTGGGTGATTCTCACCACGGATGCCAGTCTTTCCGGCTGGGGAGCGGTATATCTCCACCACAGAGCGCAGGGCACTTGGACTCCGTCCGAGTCAGCCCTTTCAATCAATGTGCTGGAAACTAGAGCCGTGCTTCTAGCTCTCCTAGCTTTTCACCACCTGTTGGCGGGCAGGCACATTCGAGTCCAGTCAGACAACGCGACAGCGGTTGCCTACATCAATCACCAAGGCGGCACACGCAGCCGCCTGGCGATGTTGGAAGTACAACGCATCCTTCAATGGGCGGAGGACTCCAAGTCCACCATATCCGCAGTCCACATCCCAGGCGTGGAAAACTGGGAGGCAGATTATCTCAGCCGTCAAACCGTGGACTGTGGCGAGTGGTCCCTGCACCCGGCAGTGTTTCAGTCAATCTGCCGCAAATGGGGCACTCCGGACGTGGACCTAATGGCATCCCGTCACAACAACAAGGTTCCCGTTTACGTGGCTCGCTCCCACGACCCTCAGGCATTCGCTGCGGACGCACTGGTTCAAGACTGGTCCCAGTTTCGTCTGTCCTACGTGTTTCCCCCTCTAGCTCTCTTGCCCAGAGTTCTGCGCAAGATCAGAATGGAGGGCTGTCGAGTCATCCTCATTGCACCGGACTGGCCCAGGCGAGCTTGGTATCCAGACCTGCTCCATCTGTCCGTAGAGATGCCGTGGCATCTTCCGGACCGTCCAGACCTACTCTCACAAGGTCCGTTTTTCCGCCTGAATTCTGCGGCTCTCAAATTGACGGCGTGGCTCTTGAGTCCTGGATCTTGACGGCTTCTGGTATCCCTCCTGAAGTTATCTCCACTATGACTCGGGCCCGTAAGTCTTCCTCCGCTAAGATCTATCACAGGACTTGGAAAATTTTCCTGTCCTGGTGTCGCTCTACTGACCATCCTCCTTGGCCATTCTCCTTGCCGACCCTTCTGTCTTTTCTACAGTCCGGTCTGCAGCTAGGACTGTCCCTCAGCTCTCTCAAGGGACAAGTCTCAGCTCTGTCAGTTCTGTTCCAGCGGCGTCTCGCTCGGCTGGCTCAGGTCCGCACCTTCATGCAAGGCGCGTCTCACATCATTCCGCCTTACCGGCGGCCCTTGGATCCCTGGGACCTTAATTTAGTTCTCACGGTTTTGCAGAAACCCCCCTTTGAGCCTCTTAGGGAGGTCTCTTTGCATCGTCTTTCACAGAAAGTGGTTTTTCTGGTGGCCATAACTTCCCTCAGGAGAGTCTCTGATTTGGCCGCGCTCTCTTCGGAGTCACCTTTTTTAGTTTTTCATCAAGACAAGGTGGTTCTCCGTCCGACTCCGGATTTTCTTCCTAAGGTGGTCTCTCCTTTCCACCTTAACCAGGACATTACCCTACCTTCCTTTTGTCCGGCTCCTGTTCATCGCTTTGAAAAAGCGCTGCACACTCTGGATCTGGTGCGTGCGCTCCGGATCTATGTGTCTCGTACCGCTGCTCTTAGGCAGTGCACTTCTCTTTTTGTGCTAACCACAGGTCGGTGCAAGGGCCTCTCTGCTTCTAAGCCGACCTTGGCCCGTTGGATTAGATCGACCATTTTGGACGCCTACCAGAGTTCTCAGGTGCCTCCCCCGCCGGGGATCAAGGCACATTCGACCAGAGCTGTTGGTGCCTCTTGGGCTTTCAGGCACCAGGCTACGGCTCAACAAGTCTGTCAGGCTGCCACTTGGACTAGCCTGCATACCTTTTCGAAGCACTACCAAGTACATGCTCTTGCTTCGGCAGATGCGAGCTTGGGCAGACGCATCCTTCAGGCGGCTGTCGCCCATTTGTGAAGTTAGGTTCTGCCTACTTCTTGCCTTTTTTCGGTTTATTTCCCACCCAGGGACTGCTTTGGAACGTCCCATGGTCTGGGTCTCCCAAAGGAACGATAAAGAAAAAGAGAATTTTGTTACGTACCGTAAATTCTTTTTCTTATAGTTCCGTATTGGGAGACCCAGCACCCTCCCTGTTGCCTGTTGGCAATTTTCTTGTTCCGCGTGTTATCACCAGCTGTTGTCGTGGACAGAGTCTCCGGTTGTTCCGGCTTTTGCTCTGTTCTACTTGTGGGTGGCTATTCTCCTTCAGCTTTTGCACTAAACTGGCTTGGTCTGCTCACCAGGGGGTGTATAAGCTCAGGGGGAGGAGCTACACTTTTAAGTGTAGTACTTTGTGTGTCCTCCGGAGGTAGAAGCTAAACACCTATGGTCTGGGTCTCCCAATACGGAACTATAAGAAAAAGAATTTACAGTAAGTAACAAAATTCTCTTTTTTTCAAAAACGCTACTTGTAGCGTTTTTGAGCTGCGTCCAAATACTGTTATCACTGGATCCGGACTATAATGCACGAAAACGCATGTGAACGCTGGCATGCTTATATACAGGATCCTGCTTGCTCTATTGAGCATGCCCAGAAACCAGCCTAGCGTGATCAGTCTCTCTCTCCCCCTCCCTCTCTCCCCCTCCCTCTCTCCCCCTCCCTCTCTCCCCCTCCCTCTCTCCCCCTCCCTCTCTCCCCCTCCCTCTCTCTCTCCCCCGCTTGAGAGCGGCGGACGCTCGTAACCAAGGTAAATATTGGGTAACCAAGCAAAGCGATTTGCTTAGTTACCTGATGTTTACCTTGGTTACGTGTGCAGGGAGCAGGCAGCCCGGCTCCTAGCAGCTACGGACGCTCGTAACCAAGGTAAATATCGGGTATCCAAGCAAAGCACTTCACTTAGTTACCCGATGTTTACCTTGGTTACCAGTGTCTGCAGCACTCCCAGACTATCATGTTCAGTTCCCCTCACTCCCGATCACATGACTTCAATGCCCGCCCATAAACTTCAAGTGGCAGGATCCTGCAAAATAACACATGCGTTTGCATGCGTTTTTCTTTGTAAAAACAGGATCCACTTTTACAGCAAAAAAAAGGTCATGACGCATGTTAAAAAAACGTAGTGTGAAAGCAGCCTAAGGGAACACTTGAGGAGTTGCTCAGTGCAAGCAATCAGCTTGCGCTCCATACTTGAACTGCAACTGGACTGCCCCATGGACTAATATACATCTGGGCGGTCCACACGTTATTTGGCACTAATATTCTAAAAACTCAATGCAGTGCAGGAAGGTTGCACAAAGTTGTGGGGTTGGGAACCCTGCTTTCAGACATAGCCAGACTTTCCACAGAGAGGGTGAACATGGTTTATTACCATGTTTGCCTTCTAAATTTTTGTATACACAGCACTGAACCAAGTCTTATGTATACAGATTAGGAAGCTAGTGGTCCTTTAATTGCTGGATATAGGGAGAGAGCAGGAGCTGCTTGATGCTAAGAGACCCAATCAGCTTTGCTATGTAGCCAGAAGGCTAAATATCCCCTGTAACTGGGGCTATATACCAGCCACTGTTACAGCAATAAAAAAAACTGTATTGTGCTAAAATATCACGGAAAGGTCTTTTTAAAAGACTTCATATGAGTAAAACCAGTCTGAATCGCTGGCAGTTTATAGTTCTGTCCCTTAAAAAAATGTCTAATATATAAAAATTTTGTACGGAGAGGGGAATGTGGTCATTTAAAAAAAAAAAGTGAAAAATAGACGCATTTCCTATATTTTTATTTTTCAATTTCTTTTCACCACTATCCGCAAACACAAAAGAAGAATATAACAATAACATATAAACATAATTTCTTTGTCGCTCTATTGGGAGACCCAGACAATTGGGTGTATAGCTACTGCCTCCGGAGGCCACACAAAGTATTACACTTAAAAGTGTAAGGCCCCTCCTCTACTGCCTATACACCCCCCGTGGGATCACGGGCTCCTCAGTTTTCAAGCTTTGTGCGAAGGAGGCTGACATCCACGCATAGCTCCACTGTTTAGTCAGCAGCAGCTGCTGACTATGTCGGATGGAAGAAAAGAGGGCCCATACTTGGGTCCCCAGCATGCTCCCTTCTCACCCCACTTTTGTCGGCGGTGTTTGTTAAGGTTGAGGTACCCATTGCGGGTACGGAGGCTGGAGCCCACATGCTGCTTTCCTTCCCCATCCCCTTAGGGCTCTGGGTGAAGTGGGATCTTACCGGTCTCCAGGCACTGAGGCCGAGCTCCATCCACAGCCCCTGGGATCTGCTGGACATGGAGCTGAGTATCGTCAGGGACAGGGCCCTGCTACATTAAGGTACTCTGTGTCCCCGTGCAAATCGCGCACACACACACCAGCATTGCTGGGTGTGTTAGTGCGCCGGGGACAGCAGCGCGCTTGTGCCACACTATCTTCAGCTAGCTGAAGGAGTTAATGGTTTGGAAACGGTCGCGCCGGCCGCTGCTGTCAGTTTTAACTGCGGCGCGGCTGGGACTTGTGGTGCGCCGGGGACTTCCGCGCTGGCCGTGCATATTTGACGGCCGCGCTTACTACTACAGTCCCCGGCTTTTTGCGGCCTAGTTTCGTTTCGTTCCCGTCCCCAGGCCTGCCAGTCAGGGTGGGGGCGGGACGCTGTGCAGAACGTCAGCGCCGAGGGCTGGAGTCTACTTTACATACTCCAGCCCTCACACTGAGCACAGTGGGACGCTGGTTTCCCGCTCTTCGTCTGAGGCACGCCCACGGTCCGCCCCTCTTCACAGAATGCCGGCAGCCATTCCTGTGTGCAGTTTGAGCTGGAGAAGGGGAGACAAGTTATGGGAGACCCAGGCACGGGATTCTAGCGACCACACACCCGCTTTCAGCGGGCGGTAAGCGGCACCTCTGGTGCCTACCCCACTAGTGCCGAAGTGTACAATTGTATTTTTTTTTTTTTTTTTTTTAACTATATTTTTATTCAAATTTTTCAATAACATAACATTGGCATAAGCGAATTCAGCATTGTAAATTCAACATTACATTGTCATGTTTGATCATCCCAAATTCCATACCAATTTTTAAAATCAATAACCATAACATGGCAAGATAAAGCAAAGGAAAGCAGCGACCCCTTAACCCATCATTCTTATCATTCCCCCCATTGAACCCTTGTGAACATGGTAATGACATACAATAAAGAAGTCCCACTCAAATCGGTTATTTCCCCCTCTCCTTTTAGTCAGCTTTCGGCCTTTCCTCCCCCACCTCCAAGCCATCCAATGTATCCTTCAATTTTTCAGTATGATACCAGACTGTGTCTTTGAAAGGTGACATAATCCTGACTATCTCCTCCCGAGTACAATAGGCCAGTATGAATTTCTTCCATTTGTTAAAGTGCTGTCGTATTCTATCCGCCCTCCTTTCTGCATCCAATCCTTCTATTTCAAGAAGATGCATGAGCTGACCCAAGATCTCTTCAATCGCGGGGACCCTAGACTCCAACCAATTTTTTAGTATCGCTCTCTTGGCTGCCAGAAGTATCACATGTATAAGTCTGGGTGGGTTAGTCATCTTCCCTTTGGTATCGTTCCCCTCCTCCCAATGGTGAAAAATAGCGAACCCAGGTGAGAGCCGAACTTCAAGACCCCACACCTTTTGTATACAACTTTTGATCTGTGACCATAATGGACTCAAATGGGGGCAGGACCACAACCCGTGAAGGAGATCAGTTCCACTGCTCTTACACTTAGGGCAATACGTAAGCCTGTCTGGCTTTGTTGCTGATGGAGGGAGATTAAAACCATAAATTGCCTTGTGCATAATTCTAAATTGGGTTTCTCGCCAATTCTCATTTAAAATTGATTTACGAAGAGCATTCCACCCTCCCCTAATTTTTACCCCCATAGACGGGTCTTCAAATTGTTTTTCCCAAGATTTAAATAAACCTTCTGGGTGCTGTCCTATTAATAGATCACGCATGGCTCCATAAAGAAAAGAGATAGATGATGAAGTTATTGAGTTCTTTACCAGACAATCAAAAGAGTTAAATACTACCTCCTGGGTCACATCATGCAACTGAGTCATAATACTATATCTCACTTGGTCATATTGGATTACTTGGTTAGGCCCCAGGCCATACTGCGCTATAATTTCGTCTCTACTCAACCATCTAGGCTCTGAGGTGTGCAAGAGATGAGCAACAGTCCTTATACCCCGCACCTTCCACTCTTCAAACAGCTTATTGCTTGTCCCCTGCACAAACTCTGGATTCCCCCATATAGGCAAGTATTTGGATATTTTATGGGGAAGTTTGTAGTTTTTCCTCAACGCCTTCCACGCTGCAATCGTGTCTTTAAATAAGGAAGAGTGCTTGATTTTCACTGGGAGATTAGCCTGCCTACTATGAAGTAATGCCACCAGATCCCAAGGTTGTGCATAGTCTCTCTCAAGCTCCAACGCTGAATAATGCCTAGAGCCTTTAATCCAATCCAATATATATCTAGTCAAACAGGCTATATTGTAACCCCGAATGTTCGGCAAACTCAGACCTCCATGAACCTTAGATGCCATCAGCTTCTTAAGCCCTATACGAGGGCGTTTCCCCCTCCAAATGAAGTGTGAAAAAGCTCTATTTAGCTGGACAATATCTTTATGCTTGAGAAGCAGGGGAAGTGTTTGAAGATGATACATTAATTTTGATATCGACATCATCTTAATTAGGTGGACTCTACCAATTATGTTCAATGGAAGGTCGTGCCATCTTTTAAGATCTTGCTCTATTTGGCTCAGAAGGGGTGGATAGTTTAGACTATAAAGGGTTGCCGGAACCTTACCTATTTTAACTCCCAGGTATGTGATATATGACTTAGCCACTGTAATTCCTTCAAAAGGGTTCTGCTCCCGTGTTTGAACATTTGTCCCTCCCAGGTATAGGAGCTCGCACTTTGACGCATTAATCTTGAAGCCTGAGTACGCTCCAAACTCTCGCAAAATTTGTAAAATCTCGGGGACCTGCTGAGCTGGATTCGAAAGGAAAAGCAAAATGTCATCCGCAAAAAAAGCTGACTGAATTTGTCTATTATTTACAGAAATACCCTGGAAGGTGCTATGTGTAGATAACAATCGTACCAATGGTTCCAGAGCCAGATTAAAAAGTAATGGGGAAAGGGGGCAACCCTGTCTGGTTCCTTTCAGTAACGGAAAAGGGGCTGACAGATATCCTGGAATGTAAACTTGAGCCTTCGGATTTGTGTAAATTTCTCTAATGTAGGTATAAAATGACCCCGAAAAACGCATTTCATCTAGAACTCTATAAAGCCATGACCACTCAATATTGTCAAAGGCTTTCTCGGCATCTATTGTAAGCAAAGCAGGAGATTCTCCTTTCAGAGGCCGAAGGTTAACCCTATCCAGGACAAGAAGAACTTTTCTAATATTTAGTGTCCCTGATCTTTTCTGAATGAAACCGGCCTGTGCTGGGGAAATCAGTTGGGGAAGAATTATAGCTAGACGATTTGCCATAATCTTTGACATTATCTTCATATCTAGGTTGATAAGTGATATGGGCCTATACGAACCCGGCTCCTTCGGGTCCTTCCCCTGTTTAGGGATCAATTTTATATATGCCCGGTTATTATTTTGGAAAGACGCATTACCGTCTAGTATGCTATTATACAGCTCTAGTAATGTAGGTAAGATCTCTTCCTTTACTGTTTTATAGAATTCTCCCGTAAATCCGTCAGGGCCAGGGGCTTTATAATTATGCATGGAGTTGATTGTCCCCAATACTTCTTCCCCCGTAATTTTGGCATTCAGAAAAGTGCGATGCTCTTCTGTGAGTCGAGGTAGTGTCACTTTAGATAATAGATTATTATCAGGAAATTTGTCTCGCTTTTCCGACGAATAAAGGTTTCTATAATACGTGCCTAAAGTCTCAATTATTGTCTTAGGGTTTTTGTGTATCTCCCCCTTTTGATTTTTTATTTCCATGGGTCCCTGAGTTATAATCCTATTTTTCGCTAAGTTGGCCAGTATTTTCCCTGCTTTATTTCCAAAGCGATGTAATGTAGCTTCTTGCATTGACCTAGCCATTTGTTCCCGTTTTTCCGCCCACTCATTAAAAGCTCTTTGGGCTATTACCCATCTATCTCTATGGTCCCTATCAGGATGCTTTTGAAAAGAAGTATATGCTTCCCTCAATTTATGGGAGGTTTCAGTAAATTTAAGATGAGCCTTTTTCTTCAAATAGGAAACATGTGCTATCGTTCTGCCCCGTAATACTGCCTTCGCCGTGTCCCATAATAACATAGGTGTGTCTTTATGTTGATCATTATGTACCATAAATTCCGTCCACCATTCCTTTAATTTCAAGGAAAAATCTTCGTTATCTTTAAGGAAGGAAGGATATCTCCACAGATAGTCCGTTCCTCTGGGATAAATGTTTGCTAGGTCTAGCACCACCGGGGCATGGTCAGAAATCACCAAATCCTGGATAGTAGCTGAGTGGAGCGCACGTACCAGGTTCCCTGAAATAAGAAAGTAGTCAATGCGAGACCAGGAGCTATTAGCATGTGAATAGTGCGTAAATTCCCTATCCTGAGGGTGCAGTAGTCTCCACGCATCCCATAAGGCCGTGGCATTTAACAGAGGACGCATAACTTTATCATGGCCGCGCGGTACATTTGGGGGGCCTTTAGCATTTTTCCTGTCCTCTAGCACAGATACCACCGAGTTGAAATCCCCCCCAATTATTAGATTAAAATGGGCATGTTCTAAAATTTTGGCCTCAAGTCGTTGAAAGAATGATTTGTTGTTTTCGTTCGGGGCATAAATATTAAAGATTTTATAAATTCCTCCAGGTATCTCCACTGAGATCATCTGAACCCTACCTTCCGTGTCCGCATATGTTTCCAGGACTTGATGTTGTAATCTCCTACTTACTAATGTAATAACCCCTGCTTTCCTTTTAACTGAAGATGACCCATAGACTCCTCCAACCCACAATTTCCCCATCCTCTGCATGTCTGAACCTTCCAGATGAGTTTCCTGAAGGAGCGCAATGTCCGGTTTGAGGCGATTAAGGTGGCGTAATATCTTAATTCTTTTTTGGGGGGAACGTAACCCCTTAACATTCCAGGTGACTATTCTCATAAAGCACATGTAATAAATGGAAATCCTGCCTTTCGTTTACCATGTTTTTGCTGCCCTCCCTTGCCAAAAAAAAAATTCAACCAATTAGACAATTGAACATAGTGCTCACTTGCAATAGTGAGAGTAGTAGTAATAATAATAACTCTGTGTAAAATCTTTGCTACTTCACTTGAATCCAAAATCCCCAAACATTTCAAACATCTCCCTCCCCTCCCCCCCCCCAACTATACCATAATACTCAGACTTCACTTTTTTCTGATCATTTTCCAAGCTCAGTCAACAACAATTGTATTTTTATGCTTGCATGCTATACATTGCACTGTACGGGCGCTGGTGATTCTTCACTATATACCCTCCTAGATTGCTCTGAGACAACAGCATGTCGTCCGCAAAAAGCAAGGGTGCCAAGGCACAGGCTTTCTATGCTGCCTGTACCGCATGTGAGGCTACTCTACCGGCAGGTTCCACTGACCCCCATTGTGTGCAGTGCTCGGCCCCTGTGGCACTTGTTCGGCCGGGGCCTCTGCTGGAGGTTACCCAGGGAGAACCACCTGTGAATACTGTCCGGGTGACGGGGACAGAGTTTGCAGCTTTTGCTGATAGATTGTCTGTGACTATGACTAAAATCCTAGAAACTTTGCAGTCTAGACCAGTAACTCAGACCATGGGCACGGTTGAATCACTGCCCCCTGGTCCCCCTCAGTTGGAACAGCTCCGGGCTCCGGAGGTGTCCCATGCATTCCAGGGTGACGGCTCTGACACGGACGACGGTCCCAGACAGCCTAAGCGAGCTCGCTATGAGCGGCCCTCGACTTCATCACACTGGTCAGGGTCCCAACAGGAGGACTCTCTGTACGACGAGGCAGAGGTAGCTGATCAGGATTCTGATCCTGAGACCGCTCTCAATCTGGATACACCTGATGGTGACGCCATAGTGAATGATCTCATAGCGTCCATCAATAAAATGTTGGATATTTCTCCCCAAGCTCCTCCAGTGGAGGAGTCAGCTTCACAGCAGGAGAAATTCCATTTCAGGTATCCCAAGCGTAAATTGAGTACTTTTCTAGACCACACTGACTTCAGAGAAGCAGTTCAGAAACACTACGCTTATCCAGATAAGTGTTTCTCCAAACGGCTTAAGGATACACGCTATCCCTTTCCCCCTGACGTGGTCAAGAGCTGGACCCAGTGTCCAAAGGTGGATCCTCCAATCTCCAGGCTTGCGGCTAGATCCATAGTTGCAGTGGAAGATGGGGCTTCACTTAAAGATGCCACTGATAGACAGATGGAGCTCTGGCTGAAATCCATCTATGAAGCTATCGGCGCGTCGTATGCTCCTGCATTCGCAGCTGTATGGGCACTCCAAGCTATTTCAGCTGGTCTTGCGCAGATTGACACTGTCACGCGTACATCTGTTCCGCAAGTAGCGTCCTTAACCTCTCAAATGACTGCATTTGCGTCTTACGCTATCAATGCTGTCCTGGACTCTACGAGCCGTACGGCAGTGGCGTCCGCCAACTCCGTGGTTTTACGCAGAGCATTGTGGTTAAGGGAATGGAAGGCAGATTCTGCTTCCAAAAAGTGCTTAACCAGTTTGCCATTTGCTGGTGACAGACTGTTTGGTGAGAGATTGGATGAAATCATTAAACAGTCCAAGGGTAAGGATTCATCCTTACCTCAGCCCAGACCAAATAAACCCCAACAGAGGAGGGGACAGTCGAGGTTTCGGTCCTTTCGAGACTCGGGCAGGTCCCAATTCTCCTCGTCCAAAAGGACTCAAAAGGATCAGAGGAGTTCAGATTCTTGGCGGGCTCAGTCGCGCCCAAAGAAAGCAGCCGGAGGAACCGCTACCAAGGCGGCTTCCTCATGACTTTCGGCCTCCTCTCTCCGCATCCTCGGTCGGTGGCAGGCTCTCCCGCTTTTGCGACATTTGGCTGCCACAGGTCAAAGACCGTTGGGTGAGAGACATTTTGTCTCACGGGTACAGGATAGAGTTCAGTTCTCGTCCTCCAACTCGATTCTTCAGAACTTCTCCACCTCCCGACCGAGCCGATGCTCTTCTGCAGGCGGTGTGCTCTCTAAAGGCAGAAGGAGTGGTGATCCCTGTTCCTTTTCAGGAGCAAGGTCACGGTTTTTACTCCAATTTGTTTGTGGTGCCAAAAAAGGACGGGTCTTTCCGTCCTGTTCTGGACCTAAAACTGCTCAACAAGCATGTGAAAACCAGGCGGTTCCGGATGGAATCCCTCCGCTCCGTCATCGCCTCAATGTCTCAAGGAGATTTCCTAGCATCAATAGACATCAAAGATGCTTATCTCCACGTGCCGATTGCTCCAGGGCACCAGCGTTTTCTACGCTTCGTTATAGGAGACGAACACCTTCAGTTCGTAGCCCTGCCTTTCGGTCTGGCGACAGCCCCAAGGGTCTTCACCAAGGTCATGGCAGCAGTAGTAACAGTCCTGCACTCTCAGGGTCACTCCGTGATCCCTTACTTGGACGATCTACTTGTCAAGGCACCCTCTCAAGAGGCATGCCAACACAGCCTGAACGTTGCGCTGGAGACTCTCCAGAGTTTCGGGTGGATCATCAACTTTTCAAAGTCAAATCTCACCCCGACCCAATCGATAACATACCTTGGCATGGAGTTTCAACTCTCTCAGCGATAGTGATGCTTCCGCTGGACAAACAGCGTTCACTACAGACAGGGGTGCAATCTCTCCTTCAGGGCCAGTCGCACCCCTTGAGACGCCTCATGCACTTCTTGGGGAAGATGGTAGCAGCAATGGAGGCAGTCCCTTTCGTGCAGTTTCATCTGCGTCCACTACAATGGGACATTCTCCGCCAATGGGACGGGAAGTCGACGTCCCTAGACAGGAACGTCTCCCTTTCTCAGGCGGCCAAGGACTCTCTTCAGTGGTGGCTTCTTCCCACCTCATTGTCAATAGGAAAGTCTTTCCTACCCCCATCCTGGGCGGTGGTCACAACGGACGCGAGTCTATCAGGGTGGGGAGCAGTGTTTCTCCACCACAGGGCTCAAGGTACGTGGACTCAGCAAGAGTCCACCCTTCAGATCAATGTTCTGGAAATCAGAGCAGTGTATCTTGCCCTACAAGCCTTCCAGCAGTGGCTGGAAGGCAAGCAGATCCGAATTCAGTCGGACAACTCCACAGCGGTGGCATACATCAACCACCAAGGAGGGACACGCAGTCGGCAAGCCTTCCAGGAAGTCCGGCGGATTCTGACGTGGGTGGAAGACACGGCATCCACCATATCCGCAGTTCACATCCCGGGCGTAGAAAACTGGGAAGCAGACTTCCTCAGTCGCCAGGGTATGGACGCAGGGGAATGGTCTCTTCACCCGGACGTGTTTCAGGAAATTTGTCGCCGCTGGGGGATGCCGGACGTCGACCTAATGGCGTCCCGGCACAACAACAAGGTTCCGGCCTTCATGGCACGGTCTCACGATCTCAGAGCTCTGGCGGCGGACGCCTTAGTTCAGGATTGGTCGCAGTTTCGACTCCCTTATGTGTTTCCTCCTCTGGCACTGTTGCCCAGAGTGCTACGCAAGATCAGGTCCGATTGCCACCGCGCCATCCTCGTCGCTCCAGACTGGCCAAGGAGGTCGTGGTACCCGGATCTGTGGCATCTCACAGTAGGACAACCGTGGGCGCTACCAGACCGGCCAGACTTGCTGTCTCAAGGGCCGTTTTTCCATCAGAATTCTGCGGCCTCAACCTGACTGTGTGGCCATTGAGTCCTGGATCCTAGCGTCTTCAGGATTATCTCAAGAGGTCATTGCCACCATGAGACAGGCTAGGAAACTATCCTCTGCCAAGATCTACCACAGGACGTGGAAGATATTCTTATCTTGGTGCTCTGCTCAGGAAGTTTCTCCCTGGCCATTTGCATTGCCTACTTTTCTTTCCTTCCTGCAATCCGGGTTGGAAAAAGGTTTGTCGCTCGGCTCCCTCAAGGGACAAGTCTCAGCGCTA